>NC_090727.1:19886240-19893740 GCF_036898095.1 Palaemon carinicauda | reverse complement strand
TGGGTGGTGGTAGATTGAAACACACATTGGTGTAAACATGTCCCCCGTGCCTCTAGGCATCCCATAGGAGATGTAGATTTTTGTTTTGATACCAGATATTCGGGATGAACGAATGATAATTTTGATGATGATGATATATTTGTATGTATGCATGTGTGTGTGTGTATATATATATATATATATATATATATATATATATACACATACATACATACATACATATATATATATATATATATATATACATACATATATATAAATTCATTTGTTATAGATTCTTTGCATTACGCCAACTATATCCAGGCATTGACGTATCAGAATCTCAGTAGGAGGAAAGGCTCAAAGCAAAGACTCATAATCAAATTCAATTTCAAATTTATTCACATTAACCATTAATTAGTAAAATAAAATCTTCATTCTGAAAAGAAGTGAAGCATTCGCATCACAAAGGGATAACCAGGACCAAAAACTCCTATCACACTGAAAAGAACAGAAGTATGAGAAGATCCTCAGTCATCAATGATCCACCCACACCACATACACACTTAAATATTACGGGATAGAAAAAGATCAAGAGAGATCCGAGGACAATAAATAAACTTTCAACTGGGTTCTCCAAGTCAATAGAAAAGTTGGAAAACCCAGGCCTATATGGCTAAGGTCAATGAAGCGTGAAGTAGGAGATGATGAATGGGGGAAGTATTGATTTAAAAGCTCAAGATATAGACGACTGGCGAAATCTACCTGCGGCCCTTTTTTTTTCGTAAATAGCCACACACACACACACACACATATATATATATATATATATATATATATATATATTCATATATATATATATATATATTCATATATATATATATATATATATATATATATATATATATATTCATATATATATATATATATATATATATATATATATATATATATATATATATATATATATATATATATATATATGCCCATACACATACAAGGAGATAGAATGCAATAGAAAAAATACATATCTAATATACTCCACTCCTTTAAAGCCGATACGGAGTAGGCTACATAGGCCTACACTGCTCTTAAATGTACATGCATATTTCAAGCAACCCCAAAGAAAACAAAAATCCTGACCCCCAATTTCCCTGCTATAAAATCTTAAATGTTTGTATTCTGAAGCTTCTAGGACAACATTCGTACCCAATGGTTCTTTCTATACTATAGAGGTACGCTGAATCTCGGGAGAAATTTCAAAACTACACAGAAAAAGAAAACAGTGGCATAAGTCCTTTCAGCCCAGATTGAAACATTAATTTCTTACCAATGTACTGTTTGTTTACGTGTGAATGTTAGAGATAGAATGCTTTCCTATAAGCCTTATAATACGTAATAGATAAAAAAAATCTTTGCTTATTGTTAGTAGCTTTCAGAGGTAAGATTTAACGAGAGAGAGAGAGAGAGAGAGAGAGAGAGAGAGAGAGAGAGAGAGAGAGAGAGAGAGAGAGAGAGAGAGAGAGAGAGTAAATCCTCAATTTTCAAACAAATACGTATAAAAATAATGCAAATAAATTGACCGGAAAAAGAGGGTTTAAAAGTATTTAAAACTGGCGTGACACTCAGAAGAGTGCAGACCTCCGCCACAACAGCTTATTTCTCGTTGACGTGGATTTTCATATACTCAAATATGAACCAAGTTTGAAGTCTGTGACAAGGTTGTCCAAACCTATGGCTGATTACGTGAGATAGACGTATTGTTCCTCCCTGACCTTAACCTTTGACCTTCGAAAATTTAATAATTTCCAGTTCTTTAAATAACAGTTTAAAATCCCAGCAAGTTTCATTGCTTTACGATTAAAATTGTGGCCGCATGGTTGACGGTCGGAATTTGAACTTTTTTTGACCTTTTGCTTGGCCTTGACCTTGGACTCGACCTTAACATGTATTAACTGGCGTGGATTTTCATACACTCAAATGAGAACTAAGTTTGAAGTCATTGACAACGATGTCCAAACTTATGACTGATTACGTGAATTAGACATTTTCCTTGACCGTGACCTTGACCTTCCAAAATTTAATAATTTCCAGATTTTTACATAAGTTAATCCCTTCCAATTTCATTATTATACAACTAAAATTGAGGCCAGGAAGCTGTTCATGACCAAACACACACATTCACACAAACAAACCCACAAACTGGGGATAAAACACAACCTCCTCCAAACTTCGTTGGCGAAGATAACAAAAATTTTATATACCAAAAACCTAAACAGTAAAAATATGCAGCAGAAATAAGACGCAAAAGCTCTTATGGCTCAAAGAAGAAGAAGAAGAAGGAGAAGACGAAGAAGAAGAGGAAAAAACATTGAAGGGCGCCAGTAGTTCCACAGAGCCATTTACATCATCTGCAAGAGAAGTAAGAAAAGAGGAGTCACCATGAGTCACTGCTCAAAATCTGTGTCAGGGACAAACCTCCCGCATTTCAATTCATGCACACACACTTGGATTCAAACATATTCAAGCATGAATTTATGCATACAATCCCATTTTAAGTTCGAGTTTTTACGAATACTATTGTGAAAATAACTTCCTTAAATTCATACAGATACGCTATTGAAACTGAAATACATATTTACCGTCATACACACATTTATATGACCGTACAGTATACTATACGGTCCTGAATTCTTGCACATGTATGAATTCATGTATACAAAAGAGAGTTCCAATGTGCGCAAGATGGATTAAATAACACCCGAATTTACTCATCTCAACTCAAATTTTAATCATACGAAAGCTAGGTCGAAACAGATTTGAATTCATGAAAATAGAAGTTGAATTAAAGTGCATACTGTGTAAAATTAATAACTGAATTAATTGATATAAATTTGAATTCAAGTGTATGCAAACTAGATATAAGCATACATGCATACCTTCACATTAATTCAAATGTATGTAAAATGGATGAAACACTTAAATAAGTTTAAATTCATGAATATAAAACAAAATATGTAAACTACTAAAAAATCACTTTGAGTTCGTGCATAAGTAATTTATATTGAAATGCACACCAGCTGAAATTCCTATAAACACACAGATGTATCCATACATGTAAAAATCTGAATTCAGGTGCACACTAGATTTCATGCGAATGCATATTTGAATTCCCACATAATGATGAATTTCATTATGCACATACACTTCTTAAGCTGAAAGTCAATTATACACCCACACAATCTATAAAAAAAAAATCGTTATAAATCAAAATACTCTATTTTCAAAAAAAAACATACAAATCTTTAAAATCAAATATAGATGCGCAATGTTAGTATTCACGTTGTCAATTGCAGTAAAGTCGAAAAATCCTTAATCAATATTAAAACCTAAACTAGGAGAGCAAATTTACTTTACTCATGATCCCCTATGGCCTTTGGGAACAACTCATGGAAGAAGAAGAAGAAGAAGAAGAGGAGGAGAGAGAGAGAGAGAGAGAGAGAGAGAGAGAGAGAGAGAGAGTTCAATCTAACTTCTAATATAAGTATTTGGCGTAACCAGAACCCACGTGAAGCACTGTAAAAAAGAACCTTTTAAATGCAAACAAAATATGCCATTGGAATGGGTTTAAAAGAACCAAGGGTACTGGAACATGAGCCTCAAGAACAATAGCAACACGCTGAGGCCAATTATTCACATAATTGAAAAGAACAAAAAAAAAAAAAAAAAAATAGAATTTCAGTTTTCCGAAGATAACTGATTTTCTACAAGCCCAACAGTTACAAAGGTTGAATGTCACAACTCTTGACCAGAATCGCCTTAATTTAATCATTCATTTGGACACAAAACCTGAGATTAAAGAATAACCAGTCGAATCCCAATCGCATTCTTCACTTAGATTACATTACCTATATCATTAGCGATTATTTTTAAAAATTAGCTAATTAAAATTTAATCGCTTCACTCAAGATTACCTAGATTACTTATCTTTTTTTTTTTTTGGTAAACACAAATGAGAAAAAAAGTAAAATTCTTAATTCAACTGCAGTTAGCCTCGGCTCTTGTCTCATTATGAAACAAAAAAAAAATCCGCATTTGAAGTATAACGACCGATAGAAAAATAACAATAGATTTACAAATCAGGAAGTATGAAACTGACAAACAACATAAAAATACAAAGAAAACATATCATTATACACCAGGGAACCCGAATAGCACCAAACTGGGCTGAGAACAAAGTAAAAAAAACACGATTATCATGAATAATAAAAGTCATGTTTCGTTTTGGGTAGCTTTA
Source organism: Palaemon carinicauda (assembly GCF_036898095.1). Lineage (NCBI taxonomy): Eukaryota > Metazoa > Arthropoda > Malacostraca > Decapoda > Palaemonidae > Palaemon > Palaemon carinicauda. The sequence continues at coordinate 19,889,464 of NC_090727.1, read as the reverse complement.
TTATCATTATCATAAAAATTCAAATTAAAAAACAAACACTGCTTTCTCAGGTTTCCATTTTGCTCTTGCACATGCAGACTACTCTTGTTCCTATGGCAATCCAAATATCTGAATTGCATTGTATAACAAAAGGGAAATACAAAACAAATTACATAGATGGGTCAGCATTGAGCACAAAATACGAGGGAACAAGAGGGAGACGCACCAACCTATTCTTGAGGAAAATAGAGAAATGGAAAGAAGAAAAGGAGAATGATTCTCGTAAAGATTATATCCAACGACTTGCAGAAATTTCTCGAAAATCGGACTTACACGCGAAGCAAAGATTATGCAACCTGTTACATTATTGCCGTCATAGGATATTTTGCCCAACTTTGAAGTAATGCTGGTGACCTCGAGTCTAAAATTCCACACTCACTGTCAACACAGCTACATTGTAGGACCGAATATAGGATTATACCTGCACAGTTATATTGGATTGATTTCAATCAGAACACGCAAAACCGAATATCCAAAATCATTCAAAGTTCTGTCATACTGCTGTGTATGCAAATAGTATTTCTCTCTCTCTCTCTCTCTCTCTCTCTCTCTCTCTCTCTCTCTCTCTCTCTCTCTCTCACATACATACATACATATGCAATGCAATTGATAAAATTATAATGTATTAATGGCATCAAAAATCCAAGACATCTCTCCGAACAGACTGACCTCCAGTTAGATTTCTGGCCAAGTTGTAAAAGAGAGAGCAACCATGAAAACACATCAATCCCGTTGGAATCTTAAATTTCATTGGTGAAAGAAGCAAGTCGGCCTGGAAGGAAGCAGAGATACTACTACATTACAGAGAGAATGCTGGAGCAGTGAGGACACAGCTTATCATAGGGAACGGCGCCGCTCTAAGGAAAATCCAATCTGAAATCAACGTAGTTTACAAGACTAGATTTTCTGAAGGGTGAATAAGCCTAGCAAAGAAGAACCGATGTCAATACCATGCAACGGCCTGGTGGTAGCAACCAAACTCGTTAGTTCCTTTGGTCGCTGCAACCTCACCATCTTGTGAGCTACGGATGGAGAGTTTGGGGGAGCCTATAGCTCTATCAAACAAGGCAGAGGGTTTAAAACAGCAAAAAGAAAACTCAGCCAAGGGAAGCTGCAATTCACTGGGGTGCTAGAAGAAGACGGATCCCTTACAACCAACCGTGATGGGATAGCTAAGCGAGCAAGAGAGTACTACCAAAAGCTTTACTCCTCAGAAAGACCTCGTTACCATCTTCGTGAAAGAGCAAAACAACACCCATCTCATCACTTTCCAGAGATCACAGCAGGCGAGGTGCGACTAGCTGTCAAGCAAATGAAGAAGGGGAAAACACCGGGACCAGATAACATCACGTTAGACCTAATAGCAGATGCTGATGAGCCAATCCAGATCAGACTGGCACGACTATTCAATGAATGTCTGAAGAAGAGCAAAACCCCAGAGGAGTGGAATAAAGCTATCCTTATTCTACTCTACAAAAAAGGCGACCCCAGGGACATGAACAACCAACGGCCAATCAGCCTACTTAATGTTATTTATAAAATTTTCACCAAAGTTATTACCAACCGAATTGTAGGAAAGCTTGATGAAAATCAGCCAAGGGAACAAGCGGGCTTTAGAAGAGGCTACTCCACAATTGACCATCTACAAACAGTAAACCAAATCATTGAGAAAACAAATGAATATAAGATACCACTAGTAGTAGCACTTGTAGATTACACCAAAGCATTTGACTAGGTTGAAACTGAGGTGGTCATGTCAGCGCTGGAAAGAACAGGGAGTTGACTCAGTTTACATTAATGTACTCTGTCACATCTATGACCATGCAACATCACTTATTCGCCTCCACAAGGACTCTGAACCATTCCAACTCAAGAGAGGTGTCAGACAAGGTGACACTAGCTCACCCAAACTGTTTACTGCTTGCCTGGAGAGAGCTTTCCAACAACTCAACTGGCAAGAAAAAGGAATAAAAATAGATGGAGAATATCTAAGTCACCTAAGATTTGCTGATGACATCATTATCATTGCTCACACCAAAGAAGAGCTTCAACATATGCTCACCGAGCTAAATGAAGCAAGCAAATCAATTGGCCTCCAAATGAACTTCCAAAAGACCAAAGTCATGAACAATAAATATACTGAAAATGCAGATGACATACTTGAAATTGAAAACCAACAAATTGAGGAAGTGGACCACTACATCTACCTGGGACAACGAATCTCTCTACATGACGCCTATAAAGAGAGCTAAATAAAAAGAATAACCCTCGGTTGGCAAGCGTTTGGAAGAGCCAGTACAGTGTTAAAAAATAAGAAGATTCCTATCACCTTAAAAAGTAAAGTCTATGATCAGTGTATCCTCCCCACTGTCACCTATGGGGCCGAAACTTGGAATCTAACAAAAAAGCTTTCCCTTAAATTACGAACAATGCAGAGAGCACATGAGAGAATTATGCTAAATCTAACATGGAAGGATAGAGAAACAGCTGAATGGATACGTCAAAAAACTAAAGTAATGGATATCCTTGAAACCATTAGCAAGCTCAAATAGAACTGGGCGGGGCACATTGCCAGGATGACAGACAACCGATGGACATCACGAACAACCTTCTGGACACCCCGAGGATACACAAGAAACCGAGGAAGACAAAAAACCCGCTGGCGAGATGACTTAGACCAACGTAAGCAACAGTGGCACAGAATAGCTTGCGATAGAAGTCTGTGGAGGAACCTGGGGAAGGCCTACATCCAACAAAGGACTTTTGAAGGCTGAAATGATGATGATGATGATAGTTCTATCTACTGAGTCATCAGCAGCCATTGCCTGGCCTTGGCTTGGGTAGAGAGGGGGCTTGGGCGCTGATCATATGTATATATGGTCAGTCTCTAGGGCATTGTCCTGTTTGATAGGGCAATGTCACTTTCCTTGCCACTGCCATTCATGAGTGACTTTTAAACCTTTAAACGGCAACAGTGGAATCGTAATCCTCGTCGAGGTTTGTTTGCTCGGTGATGACATTCTGTGCAGCCTTGAAAAAATATATTCATATAATTAAAAATTAATCTTTAAATACTTATTTCAAAGAATCTCAATTTTAATTAATTAATACTTTTTATTTAATCTCGTAGTTCCAAATATTTTTGTATTTTAAAATTTCACCGCATTAGTCTTTATTATCATCAT
>NC_090727.1:19871240-19883740 GCF_036898095.1 Palaemon carinicauda | reverse complement strand
ACCTTTCCCACATCTTCCATCTTTCCTAACTACTGCAAGGCAGTTTTGGCAATTTGTGGGAGACTGTGGTTTCCGAGTGTACCTCTTGGGATTCCCGCTCTCACCCGGGTATGACTACTTCCTGTTCCCTTATCCGAGGGACGAGGAAACCGAGCAGTTATACGCCTGGCAATACCACTGAGCGTGACCGGAAATAACATATATATATATATATATATATATATATATATATATATATATATATATATATATATATATATATATATATATATATATATATTTTGGAGTAGCTTGATTCACACAAAAAAAAGAACGAAACTCAACAAAGCACACATTATATATATACTTGTGTACACACACACACAAATCTATATATATATATATATATATATATATATATATATATATATATATATATATACATTTGCAATCACACTCAGACCAAAATTGAAGAAACACAAAAGAAAGGAGAAAGTATTAAATTGACGGAATGAATACTCGGAACACCAGATGTTTGCTTTAAATGATGAAAATTGAAATATTATCAAGAATATATATGGATTGATAAAAACTGCACAATGCTATACAAGTATGATATAAGAAATATTTCATCTTCCCTTTCCCTTCGGGTAACCAACATTCCAGGATCCTACTCTGATCCTCCACTCATTCGCAACAGTCATGATCCCTTTTACCAAGCTAATAGGGTAATCCCGATGAAGTAGTATGTTGGGTGGGTGGGTGGGAAAGTGGGGGGGGGCCCCAAACCCAATTTTCATTCCTTAAGCATTCTGTACGGTATGAGGTTTTGGCTAAAGCTTTTACGACCGCATTCCCTTGCAGTTGTCGGTCACAGTTACCGATGGTGGGTCAACCCTTTGACTTTAAAGTCCATCTCCAAGACAGCAGATGTCTCTATAGTGACCTTTTGCGACGCGGACGACTACGTAAAGTGGTATTTCATAGCATTGAATACTTCCAAAAAGGTAAATGACAAAATGAAGAAAGGGAAAACTGCTATAGAGGAGGCTAAACGATTCTAGGACAAAAAGCATCGGAGGAAAAAGTTAAAGAAAAACATAACGAAAACAAAGCAACAAGAAAGAAATTAACAAGAACAAGGTTTAGTGGGTTTTCACATCACGGTTAATAATAATGTATACACTTGAACTAAAAGAAAAACAAGGTTGAAAATATTCACAAAATCCACTTTACGAATATAGGAAAGTGATTTAGTAGAGATCGACCGTATGGAAACTCCAGCCGCTTACTCAGTACTGCCTATTACTGATTACTTAACAAGGGTTACATTACCTAATGACCATTGTTAAATCTCAACAAGCATTTCAACTTGTGTTGTATATGTAACTACCGAGTGTCAGGCTGTGTCCGGTACCCCTAACCCCCGTATGTCTGGAAGGTCCATGAAGTTACATTACAAGGAAACTCACGCGCCAAAAAGGCGTGTGAAGTTTAGAATAATAAGTCCTCAAACTTTGTTGGACATCATTATCCCTCTATATTTAAATGCATACAGTGGTTCCGGAAGGATCATGGCACTGTCGACACTTTGGTGCAATAAGACCTGATTGACGCTGCATCCAAGCAAAAAAACAGCAGAAGGCCATTCAAATGCAGAAGCGACTACAACGTTTTTTCAATGACAGAGTGGAAGGAAGAAAGAACATCCAGGAATTTTAGAAGATATTGGACATTATATATGTATAAACCAAATTCTTCATAAAAATGAAATATTTATCTTGACATTGGTCAAAAGTTCAAAATTTACATGTAATTGAGATTTTTATGGTATGAGTATGCAAATGTGACAATAAGACGTTTTCCCTAAATACAAGAAATACTGTTACCTTTCTTCTGTAGTCTTAGCACACTACACCATTATCATCATTATAGTTGTTGATGTTATCAATCCAAGCTATGAAATCCAGATTCTTTAAGCCAAACATGGAAAGCAGCCAAGTTCCGAAAAGAAATAGACAAGCAAAGAATAAACCATTAAAGAGAAATAAAAAATAGAATATATTAAGATAACATGGTTAAACATGTAAGTAACGTAAAATCTATGAAACTATGAAAGAGTTGTCTTAAACCTGGTTTTCAATTTCAAAATATTTTATTATTGAAAAATAATTCACAAAGGATAAAATCGCTGTCGATTCCTCTTCTTTAAGGGCACTTGGACAGACCAAAGCGACTTATCCCTTAGAGCCAAGCAATCCCCAATAAATTTCTGTATGCAGGGCCCTGCGCTGCATACTGTTGCATATATCGAAGATTCATCGCAGGAACGTTACTCTCTTGCAATTGCCCAGAGAAGGGACAAAGATTGATTTCCATGTCCAAATACTGGTCCGGATTCCAATATTCATGATGGAATCAGATTGACTTATTTATTTTAGAAGATATTTATGATAACAATTAATGCGTTTATTGTTTCAAAAGGTACACGGACGCTTATGAGAAACTGGTTTCAGTAACTTTTTTTTATATATATTTAATTAGGAAGATGTTGAATGGGTCAGAGATTATACCTAAATGGAACTTTATGATGAACAGCAAAACCATATAGGTCTAATTTGAACAATTAATTATTAACATTTAATTCTAATCATAAAAATTTATACCATGGCAAAGCATCTGATTAGCACTGCCTTTAATAATTACACTCATCAAAAATTTTCCCGATTTTACTCTTCCTCAGATTAATACAGTAAGTTAATTTATACCAAGAAAATCTCTAGAAAATGCAGCGTCATTGAAGTTTCCTTCTATTCCCTCTTTACATATTGGGACTGAAGTTTCTTGCCTGTATATCTTACAATTGTGAACTTAACAACAAAGGAATTTACAAAGATGAATTGAAAATGCCAAATAATAATTGGAAATGGAGACTGAAGTTGGTCACTAATGTATCTAAGGATGAAATTAATATCTTAGTAGTGATCATGATCATGATCAAATGATTGTTATTATTATTCCAATTACTACCAATATCATTACAATTATAACAAAACCTCAAGATGAACTTAAAACGGAAAAATAGAAAATTAAAATGCAGAAACCTAAAACGCAATAAAACGTATTCAACATGACAGCAAGCAGGCTTTGGCGTAACGTACCTAGTTGAAAAAGGGTCACCTCGAGAACATTACTCACGAACAAAAAAAAAATAAAAATAAAAAGGAAAACTAGAAAAAAAAGGAGTTAAGAAGAGGAAAATGACACAATTGCTTACACAGAGGTCGCACCAAAGACCGGTAGCATAAAAATAAAGCCCTCAAAATAAATTATCAGTAAAGAGCAAATAAATGTAAGAAAAAATACTCTCCTACAACAGTAATACGACAGAATTGTGAAAATATTCAAAATAGCCATTTGCTTGCAAAGCAAGTTTACAGAAAGTCAATCCATTACTTCTTATACTTGATGATACAAATTAACTTGAATCTGTAAGCAGTTTAGTTAAACCGATGTGAAAGATAAGAAAAACGTATACAGTAGTAGTTGACCAACAGCTGAATGGGGGTCAAATACCAATAATGGAAAGGCATTAGGTTAGCGAGTTTTTCTGATTTTGTGACAGGACAGACGAGACAGATTTGTGTATTCCTCTACTATCAAAATATTAAAGAAACACGGATTCCGAAATCTAGAATGGAAAATATAAAAAACTGAGTTCATGCTAGAACGCGTGGATGAGGACGGGAGGCATAGCAATTACAAGATCATGGTTTGCTCTTGGCCTGCCCACACAGGTTGAAACATCTAGTGACTGGGTAGCAGCGTCACCTAGGAAGTAAAGAGATGGCATAAGGCTGTGGTGGCCTGTTGGTACTATCCTTGTCTAGTGATCGCCAGGGGTTCGAGTCCCGATCAAATTCGTTAGTTCTTTTGGTCGCTGCAGCATCACCATACTTGTGAGATAAGGAATGGGGGTTTAGAGGAGCCTATAGGTCTAGCTACTGAGTCATCAGCTGCCATAGGCCGGCCTTCCCTGATCCTAGCTTGGGTGGAGAGGGGGCTTGGGCAAGCTGATCATATGTATAATATACGGCCAGTCTCTACTCTCTAGGACATTGTCCTACTTCCTAGGGCAATGTCGCTGCCCCTTGCCTCTACCATTCATGAGTGGCCTTTAAAATCCATCATCCATAAAGACATGCTTGGAACAGGAGACTAAAATAAAGTACCATCCCCTCCCGCGGGTAAACACACATGGTAGAAAAATAAGTAACACTCGTATGTATGTACGTATGGCAAGATATAATGCAAGGCCTTGATATAATGTATTTGAATATTTTTATTGATCTAAAGAACTACAGCAATTTATGTACATCTACGTGTAACAAATAAACATCAATATCACAATGATAATAACTAAAAAGTTGCACTGAGGTTGTAATCCAGCATAATTTTTCTTCTACAAAATCAAACATTAGTCACTCCACTCCAAATATAAATCGCAATAGAGACGTACAATAAAAAAAGAGGAATATTTCTCAATGGATGTTACTGGGAGTACGGAATCGCTATTTTTAAAACGACGCAAGCATCCAATTGCGTCATGGACAAATATAGATTTATAATAGTGGTGATATATCATAATGAAACATTGCGACGAAAACTGGCGACAGTTGAGAGCAAATGGGGATTTCTAATAAGGATGATATACATCGTAATTTAGAAACTAACAAAAGGAAGGTCTGATACTGCTTGAATCATATGTTATGCTATGGCACGTTATATAAAGTAATTCTCTTGAGATATAATTTTCAAGGTCAGTAATGTAAAACAAATCATTAAGGTAATGGGTTTAAATAAAGATTATTATTCGCTGTGGTAACGTCACGAATTCTTTTTACTGAAGCTAAAGATTTATTCTACAGAATCGTTATGAAAAGAAATGTATGCATCTGGAAATATCAGTAGTCATAATAATACCATAACCGGATGAATTGAAAAACAATCTACAAAGGTAATTGAATTTCAACGTCCCACACAAGTTAACCACATGGAAAAGAGTAGTTATAAAATTAAACTTGCGTAACTGGAAAGAATTAAACAGATGAACCAAACACTCGGACGTGTAAATAATTTTGTTTTATACCATAGTAAAAACATAAAATTCTTAGGACATCTGTTTATACAAATCTAATTTCTCGATTGTGATAAGTCCTACATCTGAATTACATTAATAACACTTTATCACATAATTATGATTAAAGCTAAAGGCTCAATACAGGTATGGACAAAGGAACCCATTGATCTTTTACCAGAGAAACAATTTAAATTATCAAATCGAAAGGAATTTGTCATGAATATTTGTCAGAAACAACTGTCGGAATCTGCACTGACCGAGAACATAATAATCAACGAGTTTCTCTCAAGAAAGTTGGGATTCAGACCTCAATGATAATATTTTGATTCAATGTTTTAGTTTACCAAACCTCCAATTGGGCTCCACAAGGCACTAGAAGAGTTGGAAGACTCAGGTCTACATGGCTGAGGACTATGAAGCGTGAAGTACATGATGAACGGAGAAGTATAATTTAAAAGCTCAAGATAGAGACGACTGGCGAAATCTAACCGAATCCCATTGCGTCAATAGGCTTATATATATATATATATATATATATATATATATATATATATATATATATATATATATATATATATATATTATATATATATATATAAATTATATATATATATATATATATATATATATATATATATATATATATATATATATATATATAATAGCCAAGCCTTCATCATGAGGCTCATTACTACAAAGTATTCTAGAAGTTTTATTCCAGCTGTGACCAAGTTGTGGAATTATCTTCCTAATTGGGTAGTTGAATCAGTAGAACTTCAAAAGTTCAAAGTTGCAGTAAATGTTTTTATGTTGAACAGGCTGACATGGGTCTTATTATAGTTTATATATGATATATCTGTTTTGACGTTGTTACTGTTTTTAGAATGATTTATTGTTAATTTGTTCTCATCAATTATTTATTTCCTTATTTCCTTTCCTCACTGGGCTATTTTTCCTTGTTGAAGCCCATTTGCTTATAGCATCTTGCTTTTCCAACTAGGTTTTAGCTTGGCTAATATTAATAATAATAATAATAATAATAATAATAATAATATACTGTATATATATATATATATATATATATATATAATATATATATATATATATATATATATATATATATATATATATATATATAATATATATATATATATATATATATATATATATATATATATAATATATATATACATATATATATATATATATATATATATATATATATATATATTCACTGTTCAAGAGGTGAATGAAGAAATTTGACCCTACGGAAATTGCTGGTGTGAATAGTTTATAACAGTTTATACACACATGAGAATGTAAAAAATAAGAATTACACACGCGCAGGCAACATTGATCCTGTATTATGCAACCCCTATAAGAATAATCAGCAATGTTATTATTACAATTACCCCACCAGCAGAAGCAGCAGAAACAAACAGATTGTGTATCGCTTTCAAAGCATGAAGCCTCATTAATGCTATTACCCTCATCAGCAATAACGTGAACATATTAATTTCAATATTGCATGTTCGTATATCCCATTCAGCATAGCCACAAATACCTATTTAGTTTGGCCTTTGTTTCTAAATTCCTGTCCCCTAACGTGGTTTCTTAACTTTATATCATAACGCGATCTGTTACCCATTTGATCTTCGTATTAAATTCAAATAACACATTTTTCGGTGTAAAATTTGACCTCATTATATCGAAATTGTCATCTTATTTTGATAGCAAATTTCAAAGAAAATCAATTAATAGTGAAAACTATGGTAATATACGATAAAACCTTCAACCTAATCTTAAAATTAATTATAACGATTAAAGGCCATTAGTTATGTCGACAGAAATGTATTTGAAGTTGTACATAATAGACATCTCTGTCCATACAATGTATATATTATAAAAGTAAGGAAATATTGACATATGATAAAGCATGTATAAAAGAAAAAAAATAACCTAATGTCCTTTTGGCTAATGATTCGTTTCACTGAGTAGTGAAGGGTCGACGAGTGTGTCTCTGTCCCTGCAATTTGCCTCTTCCATTTTAGCAACTTGCGGGAGAATTTCGCTGCCAGTTCAACTTCCTCTTGAAACTGCAGGAATTGCAGGGTAAACCCCACCCCAACCCCATGGAGGGATCCTCCAAGCCAACCCCCACAGAAAGAAAGATGAAAGGCATCATCACAACTGTCATATGAATACTAAAAGAGAATGAAAAGTTCTTTGCCTTTATATACTTTCAATTTAAACCATACAGAGAAAAAACAACAGTAAATCATCAAAAGCCTTAAAAAATTATAAGAACAAAATTCAGCAAATTAGAATATAAGAAAACAAAACATCAGAAATGTGGCAAAATTGAGCTAACAGATAATTTACAAGACTCATTAGAGTCTGATGAACCTATTCTTGAAAGAACAATCAATTCCTATCCATGCGTATTAAAGACCACTTAGTTGGAAAAAAAGTTTTTTTTCTTTTTTTTTTTTAGTTTCTCTTTAGTGACGGAAGGATGAAAATTAAATGTGAGCAACTTTTTGTAACATGAAAAACCTAAATATCAAAAATACTTCCTCTTTACAACATGAAACTTATAACTGTTGAGAATACTGGACAAAACAAATGAAATTTTACCAATTTTTTTTCTAGAGATAGTATGATATCCTGAGCAAATCAACTCCTTCGAAAATAAAAGATAGAATTTAAATGACTAGACGAGACAAAGTTTTGTCCTGTAAAGCTTTATCCGGAAATTCCCAACTGATTTTTGTTCGCAATCTTTCTCCTATTGTATATGGATATTCATTAGAATCATTTTTCATATTCAAACAGAATGCAGAGTATTAAATACATTTACGTGTTAAAACAGACGCTGGATCGAAAGTATAGCAGAAAATATAAAAAGAACATCACTGACGCTGTTGAATTACCGGAACTCTAGTTTATGGTTGCGATATTCAGCTGGACGTGTGTGGCTTCGACCATTGCAGGCTTTATGCTGCATTAGTGGTCCAATCTAGTATCATAGATGTTATCGATGGATGCAACATGCAAATAACCATTTTGCATTCAGCGTGTAAATACGTAGTCGTTATCGTGACCACCATAACATAATACCACAATGCACCGTTGATTTGCTCTAGTCCGCTGCAAGGGTAAAATAACACTGTAAACGCAAACACATGTGAGCGCATGCAAACACCAATACGAACACATACTATATATATATATATATATATATATATATATATATATATATATATATATATATATATATATATATATATATATATATATCTTTGGCAATTAGTTTCTGATTTTCCAAATATTTTTGCATCAAATTTATCACCATCATAGACTATATAGTAAAGTGCAATTCATTCAACCAATAAAGTCCTAAAGAACATGTCGACATCATATAATAAATGGACAAATTTAAACCCATTTTTCCTGTTATTCTGAAAACTATCTGCAGGACAGTTCGTCCAGAGAGAAGCTATCTTAGATTTTTGAACGCCACCAAAACAATGTTTATTCATCATCATAATATTATATACAGTACATATATATGTATTTAATATATATACATATATATACATATATATACATATATATATATATATATATATATATATATATATATATACATACATATATACATATATATATATGTATATATACATATATATATATATATATATAGATAGATAGATAGATATAGATATATAGATATATATACATATATATATATAGATATACATATATATATATACATACATATATATATATACATATATATATAGATATATATACATATATATATATATATATATATATATATATATATATATATATATATCTATATATATGTATATGTATATATATATATATGTATATCTATATATTCGTATATATATCTATATGTACATATGTATATATACATATATATATATATATATATATATATATCTATATATACATATGTATATATACATATATATATAGATATATAGATATATAGCTATATATACATATATAGAGATATACATGTATATATATATACATATATATATACCAATATATATATATGTATATATAATTTATATATGTATATCTACATATATATATATATATATATATATATATATATATATATATTATATATATATACACATTATATATATATATATATATATATATATATATATATATATATATATATATAAGCGGGGGCATGTAGAGAGATAGATATTCAACCTTAAATTGTTGTCCCTAACAGTGAATCATTCCAATAAACACACTATCACTGACACATTCATCCTTCAACTGTTGAATCGTGAATGAAACCCTTGTACAGTAAAACTTCCATGACATTAGTTGCTTCATACACCTGGACACCAGGATCATCAGCAGAACGTCGTACCCCATACAAATTGCAACATCCATTCATCTCCTAAACGAAATCTTGGTCCTTCATGATATTTATAAGGTCCATCATCCCAAAACCCCACCCACGTCATCTAGCTAACCTTTTATGTACATCCCAGATTCACTGTACATGTCATGAATACTGTACAAATGTAAAGTAAGATTCTAACCTAAATTGTTATATAAATACACTGTGTACTTAGCAATTTATTGAAAACTATCAGAAGTTTCCGAAAAAGAGTAAAATATAGTCTATCTAGGATAGTGTCAGACAATAGGTACAACGGACTGATAAAGCGATGCCTAATTTAATTTGGGGAAAAAAAAGAAAAAAAAATCTTTTAGGCTCACAAGGGCCGATCTGAATCCTCTTAATCCATCATTTTGATCTAAGGCTTTCATTTTTTTAATACTTGTACATACATACATACATACATACATACATACACACACACACACACACACACACACACACATATATATATATATATATATATATATATATATATATATATATATATATATATATATATATATACAGTGATTTAGCTAAAAGGAGAGAAATAAAATAAGGGTTGAATATTTCCTGACGGTGCAATTGATTTGGATGCACGTGTGTTGGTTATGAAAAAGATGCAAGAACAAGGTGAGAAAGTTGAAATCGAATGCTACGGATAAGCATTCTGCATAGGTTTATAAAGCACCAGATGGGGGAAGTTTTCTGTATGCAGAAAAAAGGTAATTTTTCCTGGTTTTGTCATTTAAAAGTTAGATATAATAATATGTGCAAACCACTTGAAATTATCAGTAAATTTTGAGTATCGTGATAACCTATTAAAGCTACTAAGTACTGCTTTAATCTACTAATTTTTCATAAGGAAAAAACCTATCAAGTTGTCACTATCATTTGTATCTGCGACGAACTATGTCTTAGTTGCTTCCTTTGAGACCTCTGTCAAGGACACGAGCCAAAATATTCTACGCAACTTTTTTTATTGTTATCAAAGACGGAGTTTAACCATTCATATGAGTCAAACTCAACTCTTACAGAGTTTGCCAAATAACTGAGTAAATTCGAGAAAGAAAGACAAAATGATTTGTAATAAAGATATACAGTAAATGATCATATATAAAATTATTAGAATCTAAATGAAATGATTGAATGAAAAATAAACTAGGATAATAAATATAATTTTCAAGCTAAAAAAAGTATGATTACCTTCTGAATAAAATATTCCACATTAGAGAGAGAGAGAGAGAGAGAGAGAGAGAGAGAGAGAGAGAGAGAGAGAGAGAGAGATAAAATAATCAACTTATTGTTTTGCCTAATAGGGAAATTTGAATAAAACCAATCAAAAATTGACAAACTAGAAATAAGAAGAAAGCTAAATCTTGATAATATTCTTCATGATAAACAGACATGAAAGCAAGAGCAAGAAGCGAAGTAGGCAAGGAAACCAACTTGACAATCGAGTCTTCCCAATCAGCACCAAACCACTGAACAGATGGAATCGCATTCTCGGGGGAAGACGATTCATCTCCATCAATACAAGGGATGCATCTCATTCGAACATTTTCTCCTCTGCCTCCTCTTCCTATTTTCCTTGATTTCCTATCAAGTTTCTCATTATCATTTGATTACTGCTATTAATTTTCCACTCCAGTTCCTTCTCCCCATCTTCCTATTCTTTTAGTTTTTACTTTATTCCCGAATTATATTTCCTGTTCTCTATACTTCCCCAATTCTGATTGTAAAAATTTACTTTTAATCTTTAGAATAAAACCTTGTTAAATTATAGAATAAAACTTTTGTCGGGTAAATTTAATACTTGTTAAAACTAGTGGGTTGTTCCTATGATAGTTTAGTTCCGATGTTCATTTTTGTCTTGTCTCGCCTTTCGCTGTCTTTCTGTTCAAAGTTTTAGTTCACGGCCGAGACTCGCACAGGGTGGAGGTAAGGGTGGTCTTTGTATTAGCTTATTTTCATTGCTGTTTAGAAAAAGCGTATTGAGCCATTTATAATATTGAATGTTATTAATTTGTTATAGCTAGTCGTTAACACTTTGTGCTAAGTGTATAATTTTTTTTTATATATATATGGCTGTTATTTTTGTTTTCAGCTTCTGGAGTAGAGGTCCTCTCCAGCCTTTACCCACGAAGAATTTACTGCCAAAATTTACTGTCGAATTAGTCATGAAGTTCTACTTTCAAGTTTACTTTCAAGTTGTCGTTCTTAAGTTATTTTCCTTATTGTCAGATAATTTTTCAAGACATTTATAATAGTCTTAATGACTTATGGTATGTATAAATAAATTTTTATGGCTTTTTATACAGTTTATGATTGCACCTCGACTTAGGACCATCCCAAACGTCATGAACAGCATGACTTATTTTATATTTGTTTGAATAATACTACACTGATATTCTTTATTTTTTTTTTCAAATTTGTCCTGCTCTCCCTCTAATTACTCTTACTATTATTATTCATCATCTATTCCTCTCCCGATTATTTATCAACATCGTCCGCCTCTTTCTATTTTTCTATCGCTTCCCCTACTTCCTATTTCTCCAATGCTTCCTATTCTTATTCTTCTTCCCCCCTTTCTATTATTTCGCATGCTTTTCGTCCAACTCCTACACTCCCCTATTATAATCTATCATGCACTTCCTCCTCCTCCTTCCTATTTTACGTCCTTCTCTTTCTGTCATTCCTCATGTATTTCCTCCTTCCTTCACCTCTCCTCCCGCTCTCCCTCCTCGTCTACTATATTTTCTCCCTATCCTCCACCTCCTTAACATTATCAATCGACAACTAAAGAGAAAGTTGATTTACTCCGAACAAGAAAAAAGAGGGTTTTGAAGAACAATGCAGTCCATTGTTGTTTTTGAGAGGGGATCGACTGGTCCTAAATATTGGTTATGAAATATTCAGGAAACGTGAAACACCGAA
>NC_090727.1:19853740-19866240 GCF_036898095.1 Palaemon carinicauda | reverse complement strand
TTGAGTATGTTTCAAAAGAATGTTTGTGATCCATATACCTCAACGAATCGTTTTCATCATTTCACTCTACCACGCTTTGAGTATTGTTTTCATGTCTGGTCTTCAGCAGATGATTCTCATCCTAATTTTTTCTGTCAAAAACTTGCTGTTCATTCAATTCATTATTCCAGATATGGATAATAATCTCTGATACCTTCGTTCAGTTACTTCCTTTGCATGTTGCACAAGATTTTGCATAATTCTGACCAACCTCTGCATTCAGATCTTCCCAGACTGCACTTAATTTTAAGCCTTGCTTTCTTAATCATAAGAACTGCACAGTAATCTTGAAGTTTAATCTGGCAGTGAACAGATTGGGAAATGATCTTGTTGCCCTGTGGTAGAGGTGTAAAAATACTACCACCGGACATCCTTCGTGTCGTAAAAAGTGACTATAAGGACAGCTGCTGCTTGGCAATCTTGCTTTACAGGAAAAAACTAAGCAAACTGCCAATAAATGTGGAAACTGCTGTCTTGCAGTTGGACTACTAGGCTCCCCGCGAATAACTGTGGTTGATGACTGCAAGGGCACACGTACGTAAAAAGACTGCATATAATAAACCATGCCTGATGAGCAACTTACCCATTAGTGTAGGGATAACGCTAGGAAAGAAGAAAAAATAGAGAATAGGGAATATTGAAAAATATGAATAAATTTACGAACTAATCATAGAGAGAGAGAGAGAGAGAGAGAGAGAGAGAGAGAGAGAGAGAGAGAGAGAGAGAGAGAGAGAGAGAGAACGGCATAATATATATATATATATATATATATATATGTATATGTATATGTATATATATATATATATATATATATATATATATATATATGTATATGTATATGTATATATATATATATATATATATATATATATATATATACTAATTTTGAAGAGATAATGGTAACAGTAATATAAAAGAAAATAATCATTTACTACAACAGGCCAGCACAAACCACAAAGCAATATGAATATTTAAACACCACTATTTCTTGTTACATTAAAACCTATTTCAGACAGAGATTCTTTGAGGACCGAATCATATTCCCGCGGTTAAAGACTGCAGGTCAAAATATACAACATTTTGCATAATTTCGAATCCAGGTTCACCACTATTTTGAAAATCCCTTTCAAGATTCTGGAGATCACAGAATCTTCCTACCTCGTTCTCATCTTCAAAGTTGGGATCTCGGAGAAACTTCCAGAGATCAAAAATATGCCAACAAACCAATAACCATTAAAAAATGGCGGAAGGGTGCAGAAGTCTTACAACATCCTCTACATACATACATACATAGAGAGAGAGAGAGAGAGAGAGAGAGAGAGAGAGAGAGAGAGAGAGAGAGAGAGAGAGAGAGAGAGAGAGAGAGAGAACGTCAGTTGAATTCAACGCAAATTGGTTAGGGTAAAAAAAAAAAAAAAATCTTTATTTGACGCCAATCTCAGCAAAATTATAAAATCCTTATTTCTCAAGATTGAAAAGCGAACATAGCTAGGCAACAGATAAGTTCTAATGGGGAAAAACAGTAATGAACAAGAGCAGATGATATATGTGTGTATGCATATATATATATATAATATACATATATATATATATATATATATATATATATATATATATATAGTATATATTAATACATATACTGTACACACAGACTCACAAACACACATTATATATATATATATATATATATATATATATATATATATATATATATATATATATATATATATATATATATATATATATATAAATTGCCAGTTTCTTCACATAGATACGTAACTTTCATAAAGTACTTTCAAAATTCGAACCTATGCTTCAGACTCGAAACAGAACGGCTAGTAAAATTCTAACTCACTCATATATCAAATGAAAAATAGCGATTCCTACCTTGAATCATGATCGAATCCTAGCCCTGACCTCATGAGAGAAATTCCTATCCGCTTTTGATTCTTGAAAAATATTTCAAATGTAAATTTGGACCAATTTAAATTTTCCCGTCCTTAGCTTATCTTTCTATTCAATAAAAAAAAACATAAGCTTACTATTAGAACTTCCAACTAAAAATTTCCAAGTCATTCTTTTGTGCTTTACTTCTGTACAGTGCAGAGCTCGTTTTCCTTTATCAATACCATTACTGCAAGCAAAGTTACAACCATTGTTGGAAAAGTAAAATGCTATAAGCCAAAGGGCTCCAACAGAGAAAAATAGCCCAGTGAGGAAAAGAAATAAGGAAATAAATAAACTATGAGAGAAGTAATGAACATTCAAAATAAAATATTTTAAGAATATTAACAACATTAAATCATCCCTTCATATATAAACTATAAAAACTTAAAAAAAAAAAATAGAGGAAGAGCAGTAAGATAAATAGAGTACCCTCAAGCAAGAGCACTCAACTCCAAGACAGTACAGTCAGTACTTAAGACTAGACAACAATGGTTTGATTTTGGAGTGTCCTCCTAGAAGAGCTGTTGACCATTGCTTAAGAGTTTCTTCTATCTTAACCAAGAGGAAAGTAGCCACTGAACAATTATACCGCAGCAGTTAACCCCCTGAGCAAAGAAGAAATGTTTGGCAAGTGTTGTCGGGTGTATGACGATAAAGGAGAATGTGGAAAGAATAGACTAGACTATTTTGTATATGTGTAGGCAAAGGAAAGATGAGCCGTAACTTGACAGAGGGGTCCGATGTAGTACTGTCTGGCCAGTCAAAGGACCCAATAACTCTCTAGGGGTAGTATTTCAACAGGTGTCTGGTGTCCTGGCCAACCTACTACCACCAATATAACACAACAATGCAGGCATTGCCTGACTAAAGAGTAAAGGCGATAGGATCTTATGGAAAACTAATATTTCTCACTGGATTACCATGTCCATAAATGATACGTCAATACATAAAAAATATATAAATTCATCGATGTATTTGATCGGATTAACATTAGATAAACACAAGCCTACTTCATTGGGAGATTTTTATTTTTACATATGTAAATCAAAAGTAACTTGATGAACTTTTAGTTTTGAAAAATTGCGAAAAAATTAAAATTGTGCCTTCTCTCTCTCTCTCTCTCTCTCTCTCTCTCTCTCTCTCTCTCTCTCTCTCTCTCTCTCTCTCTCTCTCTCTCTCTCTCTCTCTATATATATATATATGTATATATATATATATATATATATATATATATGTGTGTGTGTGTGTGTGTGTGTATGAGCAATCTCTTTAAACGTATAGAGTGTACATGTATAGGAAAATCATCCTTCCAATAACATATTACAATACGTTAGTGATTATATACAGTATAGTGTCTTTTTACTTTTGTATAAAGTTTATAATAATACTAACCTAATAAAAAAGGTTCACAGTGCAATATTGTACGTTTACTTATTCAACAAATTTATCCGTTTAACTTGCAATTAAAAAAAGATTGAATGACAATGTCGCAAATTAGTCTTTAAAAATATTCTTTTAATAAATTTCCTGGCCTCTGAATAAAAATAGAAATATGTAAAAATATACTCCAGGAGTCGGTTGGGATGCTGGAAAAAAATCCCAATCTCATACATAAAACATATATAAATATATATATATATATATATATATATATATATATATATATATATATATACATATATATATATATACATAAATATGTGTATATACACACACACACATATATATATATATATATATATATATATATATATATACATATATATATATATATATACATAAATATGTGTATACACACACACACACACACATATATATATATATATATATATATATATATATACATATATGTATACTTATATCTATACATATATGTACACACACACACACACACATATATATATATATATATATATATACATATATATATACATATATATATATAGATATATATATATATATATATATATATATATATATATATATATATATCTCATATGCAACGTCTTTGGTTGTCTGAAAATTAATATAATCCAATAATGACCGCTATAAACATAGGTTTCATATCACCATATCTTTTAAAAGTGAATCAATTTGTGAAATAAAAACGTTCAGAGAATAGCTATCTCGCGACAATCTCAAGTTCACACAGTCATGCCAATAATACATTTAGTTATTTAAGTGTCTAATTTCCTAAAAGGATATTGCAATTTAAGCACTAATCTGTTTATCCCCCACTCAATAAGCAATTAAATAAATAAATTCTTAAACTGTTCTCTGGTCAACTAACCAGTTGTAAGGCAAATCAAACATGTATGTAATTTTTGCATTAGCCTCTCTTGGGCATATGAGAAGATGAACAACCACATATATAATTATGCAAATAATTTACGCTTCTCACCGAGAACATTAATCAAGAGCTTGTGTCAGCTTATGGCCGTTTAATCTAAGGGCAATAACATTAATGACAAAGACCAATAAATCGAGCTTCATCGAGGATGAACCTTTCAGCAAAAATGTTGAATACATTAGCTAAACTTGACACCTACCTACAAAGAAGACTCCTCCGTGTCGTGTCCAACCCCTTACACGTACTACGCCATTCACCTCGTCCTTTCATGCATTTATCAACTTCTTGAATAAACACACGTTCTCTTTACATTACTCTTTCACACCATATACTTGTATTTACAAGGATTATTGTGTTCACATTCCTCACCCTTTCCTTTTGCATTATGGCATACACTAGAGAAAAAGAATTTAAACACCTTAAACCTTTTTCTTTCACTTTAAATCTACATCCACATATTACTACCATAAAGGAGAAATAGCTCAGTAATTTCATTATCTATTAATATGATGGCTGAATGGATACAAGTTTCTTATGCTTTACCTACATATAACTTACCTCTCCACATATCCAATCATCATACTATTCTTCGAGATATCCATTTCAAACTTTATACATGAATCAAAAGCTTCCATTATTCTTTAATATTTATTAAAAATGCCTGCTCAATCTTTCTAACTCTCAGATACATTCATCACCAAACTCTTGCTCATATTTACTGTCAACTTCAAACTCTTTCTCCATTCCACTCACAACTTATAAACGTGTCCAAAACGTAATACCTACAACTAATCAACTGCCTCTGACTTTTAACATCACTCAATACATCTGATAATCGCACAGACATTAACACACCCATCTCAAATTCCTTTAAATACTTCTACACTAAACAATCCCCACAATGCTTTTCTAAAGATTTTTCTTTTCTAGACCAAGGTATGCCAGTTACAACTTTTTATCTCTTTCAAACTCCTACTTGACCTACACACCTCTTCCTTGTCTAAATTCATACTGTTCCTTCTGTTATCTAGCTCACTTTTCCTAAATGTATTTCCTTTAAAGAGTAATACTCTCTTAGTTCTTTAAGTGCTACCAGCAATATTTCCTTGAATAAAGAGAAAAAGTATTTTCTCTCACTCAATCATTTTGTGAATAATCTAATCCAAATACGCTAAATATCCTGGTAAGCTATTCAGTCACAATAATGGCTCTTTACAGCAATGCCAATAATGTAATCCAACCAAACTTCTGTCGTTTCTCCATTATTCAACGAATCAATTCCTCGTAAGCGTCCAAACAGTAAGTTTCATGTTAGAATCAGCATTCATTTACATGAAAACATCCAACCTTTCAAAAGAATGAAAATGGCATATGAAAAAAAAAAAATATGGCAACTACCTTTAGCACCGGAAAATTCACGACACAAGATGTAAATAACAAAATCACAACATATAAATCAAAATAGAGTATTATATATACTATCAAATCGTCGATATGAGCCGGTAATAAAAAAAGATTTCTCGTCATCAAGATAGCTTCCCTCCATTTACATCTCTCTGGTCATGGTCATTTTATATATGTCACAAGATTTTATAGATAGCACAAACTTCATTCATCTCAAAATATTCGATCCATCGTCACAGGACTGCATTTGGCTTAATGTATATGCATGTATGTATGTATTTATATATATATATATATATATATATATATACATTATATATATCATATAAATAGCTAGATATATAGATACACAGACTTATATATCTATTTATATATATAAATATATGCAAGAATATAAAAATATCTATCGTATATGATGCAGTTTACCCTGATAATGAATTAGTCCTGGGAAAAAATAATAGTATATACATATATATATATATATATATATATATATAGAGAGAGAGAGAGAGAGAGAGAGAGAGAGAGAGAGAGAGAGAGAGAGAGAGAGAGGAGAGAGGAGAGAGAGAGAGAGAGAGAGACCTATTAATGTTCTCGACCCGTCAAATAAGAAAACTAAATATTCAGATAGATATGCACACACACGCAACCCCCTTCTTACCAGGGTATGACAACTCCCTCTCCCCCCAAACCACAGGGATGGGGAGAACTGTGCGTGACTAATCATATATATATATATATATATATATATATATATATATATATATATATATGTATATATACACAGACACACACACATATATATATATATATATTATATATTATATATATATATATGCTAATGTATACACATATATACAGTATATTTGCATATATAATATATATATATATATATATGTGTGTGTGTGTGTGTGTGTGTTCGTGTACGTCGCGAAAGCAGAATCAGCGAAAGAATGAGATTAGGAAAGGGCACCAAGGAAAGAAATTGGAGTCATTCATCATCAGTGAGTTTGGCACAGTCAGCGGACGTTGCCTCCCACATGTCAGTTGGGGAGGTTCGAAGAAAGTCTTCACAAAACCTAAGATTCGTTTCAGTGGGAAGACCAAGCCATTTTTGGAACATTTATCTAGAGAAAAAAAAAATAATAAACACGCGAGTCACCCAGCAAAGGAGCTAATTCGATGAAATAGTAAATTGACACTTCTTTGAGACACATGTTACAGGGGCACGTGCTTGCGTTCTTATTAACAAGCTAAATCCCATTAAGATATTAAAACAAATCTCATATATTACAATACACCAAGATCCTAATTTACTACTTAGAGTATACAAAGCATAAAATGCACATCAAATATGTTTTTATGTAGAAAAATTAAGCTATAGCGCAGCATACATACATCAAACACATTGATGTAACCAATTGGTTAAGAATAATCAACTTGGGTGAACCATTTCATATTGTATATTGCAACCCAAGGAAACTGATAAAGAAACAAATTGCTACATGAATTCCTAGTAAGAAATATTAAACACTGGGCTGCTTTCCCTGTCGAGGCCCTTAGGTTTGTAGCATTTTGATTTTCTCATTATGGATTTAGCTTAGCTAGTAATAATAATAATAATAATAATAATAATAATAATAATAATAATAATAATAATAATGCAAGAAGAACCGTCACATCCGTTATAAAACATTGTACTTCTGTTGATTTAATCGTGAATAAGTATTATATATATATATATATATATATATACATATATATATATACATATATATATATATATATGTATATATATATATATGTATATATATAAATAGATATATATATATATATATATCTATATATATATATATATATATATATCTATATATATACATATATATATATATATACATATATATATATATATTTATATATATATATATATATATATATATATATATATATATATATGAGAAACAATAACTTTTGTCATGAATTGCAGATGTATTTACAACCTAGCAAATAAATTATAAAAAAAAGAATAATAAAAGGAATGAGGCAAAAGCAAAGAAACCGAGTCTCCTTCTCTCAATGCCTCGTCTGCCTTAGTTCATTGGCAGCCTCCAAAAGGTCTCAATGGTCCCAAGCGTCCTTTGATCTCGCAAGACTTCTCTCGGAAATAATTTGATTCTTGGGATCTCATCATCAACGATGAACCCCTCCTCAGGGACTGTAACAACCACCTTGCATATCTTGGGAAAATTGCAGAAGCAGCAGCAAAAAAAAAAAAAAAAATAATAATAATAATGAAAAAGAAAATAAATAAATAAAAAAAAAAACTTACAGTCTTTTCGTTCTTATCGAAAGTGGTTTGTTGATTACCTGCTGATTTATGACGGCGTTCTTGGAAAACGCTACAAAGACTTGTAGGAATATCTTTTTTTTTTTTTTTATTAAAGACTGACCCTTGTTTTTACTTTTGGAAAAGCTATTGAAGATTTAATCTGACCGACATTAATCCTTCTAGTACCATTGTTCCACAAGCCTATCCTAAAAATATCCTAAGCTCATTGAAGCCAAAATACATAACTCTCTCTCTCTCTCTCTCTCTCTCTCTCTCTCTCTCTCTCTCTCTCTCTCTCTCTCTCTCTCTCTCTCTCTCTATTAAATGCTTATTCATATATTGACCTTTCAGACTTCTTCGACCCCCCCTTTCTCTCCGCTTCAAGGAAATATAACCATTATTGTCATTACTAAAAAGGGTCAATTTATAACTAAAATCTCTGCTTTACGAAACTTTTATGTAAGATAATAAAGATGTGTTAACAATCTGAGATTACGAACATGGTTGACAGAAAAGCTGCTGCATCTTTAATTACGTTATCGTATATAAAAAAAAGAGCAGATGAACTGTTAATTCAGTAAACTTAAAACCATTTTAGACCATTTTACATTAGACTTTTGTAATAATTATTTCAAACTCACATCGAAAATTTGAGGATAACATAACAAGTAATGATGTGCCTATTAACTAGATGATCTACAATATTTCAATGAATCACAAAACTGTCCTTCTTCAACCAGCCGTCCATTATACGAGACTCCAAAGTAAAATTATGTTAAAATTTGAAAGGAGAAACCCCGATGGTATTTTCATTTGGGGGACGTGTCTGAAATGCAAAGAAAAATATCACCTTGTGATATTTAATGGCAACCGATTTCAATGCATGAATCAACCATTTTAATGTGCATTATGGACGCAACTCAAAAAAAAAATATATATTACTATTATTGAAGAGAAACTGTCTGCATCAAACACTCCCTCAACAGAAAGTTTATGTTGGCATTTAGAAAATCGCAATTTTCGTAGCCAAACGAAAGTATTAGGTATAGAAACAACAGGAATATGTCTCACAGACAATGGAAAACTCCCAAGCATTCATCAACCAAAACGATTTAGTATTCCAGACAGAATAAAAAAGTATATAAATGAGTAAATTACTCTTAATAATAACTTATCAAACGAATGTACCAAAGTTACGGCGACACTTTCATCAAGTGGGAAGATAGAAAATAAAAAATACGCCTGAGATACTTTCCACTATGTAATACAAAAATAAGAAAATCACACAATGAGAAGCTCTTTTTTATAATCATGTCAAAATAAGAGTAAAACATAAAAGCAACAAAGAAGACACGTCCATACTTTACAGTGGAGAATTGATATACTGTATAATTCTAAACAAAAGGCTTCCTACAATACCATTATCCTATGGCTTTGGTCTTAACTACGACCAAACTTAATTCATGTAACATCTTATACATCTAAATTGAGTGAATAGAAATGATCACATAATAAGTTATTGTTTGCATCTTCTCCCGCACAGAGAATTAGTTAATACATATCTATATATATATATATATATATATATATATATATATATATATATATATATATATATATATATATATATGAGAGAGAGAGAGAGGAGAGAGAGGGAGAGAGAGAGAGAGAGAGAGAGAGAGAGAGAGAGAGAGAGAGAGAGAGAGAAAGTGGTACAGCTCTTTGCTCAAGATTACCAGGACCGTGATTTCGTCCGGGTAAAGCCTAACCTCATTCCAACTTGGAGAAATAATCTGGTTGCTGCTATTAATCACGAAAATGGCACATCAATTTTCACATTTAAAATACATTAATCATCTGGTCGCAAAACAAATTCCTCACATATATTCTCCCTCGACCCTTTCTGTTTTACGAAAGAAAAAATCCGTAAAGGCTTAGAGATAAAGAAATAGCCATATCCATCTGACAAAAAAGAATGAAAACCCCTTATTCCTCGACGATATTGATGAGGGTTTTTTTGTCACGGGTATTGCGGTAAGGGATAGAGCTGTAAGCTGTCTGAGCTCCTGCAAGGGACAATATGCTCTGACAGGGAAAGGAGTATCATGATGAAAGGGGAAGTACTGGACAGAAAATCTGAAAAGTCTTTGTTGAACATTTTTCATATGATTAAAAGTTCATTCAATCCCTGGAGATTTTCTTATTGATTGTCTGCATTTTATTTTCACTTCTACTTGTTTTTCTTTATATATTATCCAAGTCTTATCTTTCATATTGTTGCATCTTTCTTTTTTATAGTCCACAGCTTCTTTCGGAAACTTCTACCATTTACTTGTGTAAAACTACAAAAGACCTTTTACTGTAGCAACTTTATCCATAAAGATCTCTCTCTCTCTCTCTCTCTCTCTCTCTCTCTCTCTCTCTCTCTCTCTCTCTCTCTCTCTCTCTCTCTCTCAGTAAAAATAGTTTACAGGAATTATCTAAAAAACTATCATTGAATTTTTTTGGGATTTTCCTTTAAATTTCCTTTACAAGATAAAAATGTTTTCTGTGACTGTAATACCGAGATGAAAATTTCGTCAAAATCATTAGAGTAGTTTTGACGTTATCTTTAAAATGGAGAAAAATTCAAATCCGAATCCTGATTAGATCCAAAATTTAATGGGATCGTCCATGACCTAAGATCTATCTGTGGTGATCATTTCGTCAAAATCCGTCAAGTAGTTTTGACGTAATCCTGCCCACAGACACACGAAAAAGGTAAATCCGGATCAAGAATCCGGATCAGATAGAAAATTCACTGGGGTCATCCAGGACCTAAGGTTTATCTTTAGTGAAAATTTCATCAATATCCATCTTGTAGTTTTGCCGTAATCATGTCTACATACACACAGACAAATGTCAACAGACAAATAAATAAACCAACTCGGTCTCATAACTCCTTGGCGGAGGTATTAATATGTGCCATTATCTGACTGATCCTATATGAGCCAGCAAGTATAAACCCAAATGTGTGTGCGTGTGTGTGTGTGTGAGAGAGAGAGAGAGAGAGAGAGAGAGAGAGAGAGAGGAGAGAGAGAGAGAGAGAGAGAGAGAGGAGAGAGAGAGAGAGAGAAATTTTGTTTTTACTTGCTCGCTATTTCAGTGCCAACTAATCAAAGCCAATAAAAGTAATGGGACAATTGCGCCATGAAAATTTTGAGCTAATCTCTGAAATATAAATCACAGGGGAGAAGAGGGGACATAACGGGAAAGAAGGAAGAGGTCAGACAGTTTGGAAAGGAAGGGAATTTATAAGATAAAACCTCTGTTCATAACGGAAATTAAAACTATTATGAGAGCAAAAAAGAATAAAATCGGAAAGTACGCCAAAAAATCCTCTAAAGCTATAACATGCACATTCAACAAGCTATATACTGTACACGTTATCTATTAACAATAATGCAATGGATTCCTAATCAAGGGCAAGGATCCTCTGTATGTCTTACGAGTTCTAGGGAAAAACAAGTATGAATGACATATTTAAACAAGGCAACAAAAGGACAATAATAGTAATGACTTTATCTATTATGCAATATAAAAGGTATCTCGAACCTGAATTTATAAGGAAAAAGATATAACACAACCATTTAAGACAAAATTGGTAAAAAAATACTTTGAGATTACGATAAAGTTTAATCAGAACAACTGAGTCACATCTTTGAGTCTCAAAGTTAGTCCAGAAGAGTTACTGTTCAATCTTAGACTTCGAAGTTCCTAAATTAATCACAATTTCTCCAATAATTTTTCGGGAAAAAATTGTTAGGAAAAATATGAAATAATTTTCAGGTAAAAAGCGACCACCTGTTCGGTATTCAGTTAGTCTTTCGTTGTATGAGTAAAAAATAAGAAGCCAAGAAATATATTCGATGCAAATAGGTGCTATAATTTTTAACTGGAATTCACAGAGAGAGAGAGAGGAGAGAGAGAGAGAGAGAGAGAGAGAGAGAGAGAGAGAGAGAGAGAGAGAGAGAGAGAAGATTTTTTCCCAGAGCGGCCCATCTAAACACTGTTGCAACTTGCAATGCATAGTAGACTTTCAACCCACGTAATGATATACTCAATGGACTAGAAGAGTTGAGACCCAGGCCTACATGGATGAGGACTATGAAGCGTGAAGTAGATGAATGGAGAAGTATTGAATTAAAAGCTCAAGATCGAGACGACTGGCGAAATCTAACCGAGGCACTTTGCGTCAAAAGGCGTGAGAGGAGGTGGTGATATAAATATATATATATATATATATATATATATATATATATATATATATATATATATATATATATATACTGTATATAATTTATATATATTCTATACGTGGTTCCCAAAAGGTAGTGCGTCCTCAGTAGCAGTTACCTAACAGTTATCAGTAAGCAACTGAAACCAATCTTA
>NC_090727.1:19836240-19848740 GCF_036898095.1 Palaemon carinicauda | reverse complement strand
GTTCATCTGGAAATACTTATCCGTCGCCGTTGAAGACCCTTCATTAACGCAGCTCTTTCAGGGGTCTTGCGGAATAACCTGATATTTTAGCGAGTGGGAAGAATAATGTGAAACCATGAAAACGAAGAAGGCTAATATGTCACCTTTCTTCTTTGAAGGAAAGCAGGAAGATTAGGCAAAATGTGTGTGTGTTTCTTTTTGCAGGTAAATGAAGTGGAGGACGGACTATCACAAAAAAGAGGCAAGGACTTTACATAAACAAACTGTACACCCGTGTGCAACATAAGTACATGTACCACAAGTTTTGAAAATACTAGATTAAAAACACTGCTAGAGATCAAACAGTAATCGAATAAAAATTTAAGTATCATGTAAGTTACATAAGAGAATAAGGATTACTTTAAAATGTACATTCATAAGGACAGCAAGATACGTTATACAGATAGATGGACAACTAAACCCTGTAGGCCATATCTATATAATGACAAAATCATTTAAACAAAAACAAAGAATACAAATAATTGATGATTTGCGAGAAGGACATCTACCAAATAATGACATAACACAGTTATGTAAATGTAACGAGAGAGAGAGAGAGAGAGAGAGAGGAGAGAGAGAGAGAGAGAGAGAGAGAGAGAGAGAGAGAGAGATGGCTATCAGACTACATATTTTAAGAATCTAAACATTCTGTAGACACACTGGTGCAGGAATAAACAATAAGACCAGGAATGTGCTTTGTAATATTAGCATCCATTTTCATTCCAGAAATAACTAAGTTCCGTATTGTCTTATTTGAAGGCAAGGAGGTATTGTAGACATACAATTATACTATGACTTAAAGCTGACAAACTTGGAAATGTGAGAAAACCTGTGCTCGGCTGAGTGAGTGGGGGATATAGACTTGGAAATGAGATAGCTTTGGCCAACAAGAAGTATTGGCTTTAATACACTCCGAACTTTGGCCCAGTGTGAGCGAAAACAGGTGAACAGATACTTTTAGATTGTTTGTGTCAAACACGGGCTCTTGAGTTGGCCACCAGTAGATACCTTCACTCTTTCTTTTTTATCAGTTGGGTTACTCTTTTTAAAGGTGGAAGAGCATAAATATACACCTACAAACTATGGAGTAACCGAGTTAAAAGTTTGTAATTTTCACCTCTGCGATATAAGTTCCATTTTCACCTAGAAACCGAAGCCATAAGAGAGGAGACATTCATATTTTTGTCATTTATTTATGTACAAAGTAATGTTTAAGCAGAATGAGATGCACATTATTATTATTATTATTATCATTATTATTATTATTATTATTATTATTATTATTATTATTATTATT
The DNA here is from genome assembly GCF_036898095.1 of Palaemon carinicauda. Lineage (NCBI taxonomy): Eukaryota > Metazoa > Arthropoda > Malacostraca > Decapoda > Palaemonidae > Palaemon > Palaemon carinicauda. The sequence goes on along the minus strand of NC_090727.1, from coordinate 19,847,404 downwards.
ATTATTATTTGCTAAGTTATAACCCTCGTTGAAAAAGGAGGATGCTATAAGCCCAGGGGCTCCAACAGGGAAAATAGCTCAGTGAGGAAAGGAAACAAGGAAAAACCAAATATTTAAGAGCTGTAACAACATTAAAAAAATATTTTCTATATAAACTATAAAAACTTTAACAAAACAAGAGGAAGAGAAAATAAGATCGAATAGTAAGTCAGAGTGTACCCTCGAGTAAGAGAACTCTATCACAAGACAGTGAAAGACCATGGTACAGAGGCTATGGCATTACCCAAGACTAGAGAACAATGTTTTGATTTTGGAGTATCCTTCTCCTAAAAGAGCTGCTTACTATAGATAAAGTCTCTTCTACCTTTACCAAGAGGAAAGTGTCCACTGACCAATTACAGTGCAGTAGTTAACCCCTTGGGTGAAGAATTGATTCGTAATCTCAATATGTCAGGTGTATGACGACAGAGGAGAATCTGTAAAGAATAGACCAGATTATTAGGTGTATGTGTAGCAAAGGGAAAATTAACCGTAACCAGAAAGAAGAATCCACTGTAGTACTGTCTGGCCAGTCACAGGACCCCATAACTCTCTAGCGGTAGTATTTCAATGGGTGGCTGGTGTCCTGGCCAACCTAGTACCTACATATTCGAAACCAGAACATAATCAACACTAATCGCCTCTATATGATAAAAGATCAACATGTCTATCCCCGTCCTTCAGGTGGGGGAGGAGGAGAGAGAGTAGTCATAGCCTGGAGAATGAGTACCCCAAGAGGGTACACTAGGAAACTACAATCTCCAGAAAATTGCCGAACCTGCCCGGTTGTAGTTAGGAAAGAGGGAGGGTGTAGGAAGGGTTGGATCTGTGTGTGTGTAAGTGCATATCTAAATATCAAGCCGTCATTTTTAAACTGTTCGGGTAAACTTGTATAGAATAAGCACGCTGCACTGAAGTCCACAACTCGTGAACCGATTGAATGGCATTCCATTTGAGTCTATTCCCATATAACAACATCCATAAGAATACTGGTCAGAGCTACTACGCAGGCGATTCCATGCAAGGTCTATAGATATTCAATCTATCGACCTAGATTCCATATAAATCGATAGTAAAATTACCTTTATATATATTTGGATGTTTAAAAAACAGAGGTCAAATACCTTTGATAAATGAATTAGTTTTGTAGCCATAATTTCTATGACAGAAACAAAAGAGAAAATACAAATTTTGAGATACTTTGGAAGAAAAACCAGCTGAACGGGAAATTTACACTGTGATAAAACATAGCATAGAATATCACCAAACTTAAAACCATACTATCCAATAATAGTGGCAAGATACCATCACAATTCACATGATAAGTAATCCTTGACATCTATAAATCATGTAGGTCAATATTCTCATAAAGATGTGCTTGTGCATTTATTTGAATCGGGCAATTTAACAAAGACGAGAATAAATATTTAAAATATCTTCATTTACAAGTTTTTTTTCTGAAATTTTCGATACTTCCAATGATATGATCACTAAAGACATTAAATCTAATGAAAATATACATTTAAAAAAATTGAAACTACTATTGTCATTAATAATGCTCCAATGTAAATACCACCCAAGACTTATATTACCCGAACAGGGAATAAAAAGTACACAAATTTAAACAAAAACCCACATATCTATGTCATCGTTTGTATAATAATAATTTTACTCCTGATGAAAATTATGTGATTCTGAAAGTAAAACAGAAGAACAAGAGAGACTTTGGTGATTCATTTTCTTCCTTTCAACCAACCTTCTGCTGATGAGACAGCAGAAAGGGGAAAATTGTTGATAAAAAAAGGGAAATGAGGGTAAAATAAATGACAGTCAGGGATGACTAATCTTGGTGGAAGGACAGCCATCACCAGTGCTGGCGCCTCACTGATCCAAGAATTGCAGAAATGTCGGCACTACATTCGCTTTTTATCTACATGTCACGAACCTACTTTTGGTATGTGATCTACCATACGCTTTATATCATGATTCCAAGGAAGCGTCCTAGTACAGTGTACGATTTATACTTTATGAGATATAAGAAAAGTTATACATATCAAGAGCATCAACTAATTAAACTAAACGATTAATTAGATAATTAAGGTAACGTCATATAACCGCCCACGCGCCTTGCGCGCTTAAACAACTTATGCTGCTTGCCAAATCAGGAGCAACGAGATGAATATAGTGTACAAGCAAAACGAGCCATGGCGGAACTAAGATCTATTTTTTTTTTTTTTTTTTTTTTAATTACTCCCTAGATAATGGGATCGAATTCCCATTTTTATAGGAGCGTCAAAGTACGATGTACCGTTGAGTCAAGATTTCCTTTTAGATAAGAAACCGAAGTATGCAAGCTATAACATTAATAAGAAAGGAGTTGAAATAACAGAAAGACTTAATTCATTTAATACAAATGAACAAAAGTATATTTACCAATAAATTTCAGCTCTACATTTAGTGAAAACCAACCGTCATCACCAACACCAACTACCATAATCCTTTCCAATAACAGTGAACACAAGGACAGGAGAAAAAGGCAAATAAAACAAAGAAAAGCAAATCCGACCGAATCTTTGGGAGTGGATATTCCGCACAAAAATACCGAAAAGAAAAGTATACCTGGCACAACAGCAGCTGTAAACTTACCACTACCAGATGAAAAAACTCCATTATCGAAGGCAACAAAATAAAGAAAATAAAATGAAACAAGGAAAGGGGTGAACCAAACTAAATCCCAGGCAGGTGATGTCCAAAAAGAAATCTTGTAAGATCCTACTAAAACACTCATTTTTTTTCCAACATCCGAACTCAAAGGACGCAAGAATGAATTGATTTAAGGTAAAGCCGGGGGCATGCTGAGACCACTCTCTCTCTCTCTCTCTCTCTCTCTCTCTCTCTCTCTCTCTCTCTCTCTCTCTCTCTCTCTCTCTCTCTCTCTCTCTATATATATATATATATATATATATATATATATATATAAATATACACACACACACACACACACACACACACACACATATATATATATATATATATATATATATATATATATATATATATATATATATATAGTTTGCCTTTGTAAACTAGTTAGCATCGATATTTGGGGAGTTGTCACATTTCCCCATCACTAATATATGAAAGAACATAAAAAGTTTATAAACTTTCTGAGGAAACAGTGAAAAAGAGGAATGATAAACAAAACAAAATTATTTTGAGTTGTACCAAAGCTTTCTCAAGAATGCTCATTGTAATTATGGAAAGCAGTCTTGACCAGATGTAATTAGAAACGTGAAAATTAAACACTCAAAAAAAAATATAAAAGAGCCAATTGCTGTCTTTCTGGCAATTTCCGGTGGGTCATTGTTTTCCATATTGAAAGAGGAGATTACAAGAAAAAAATTATAGAGTAGTATTTTCATGGAAACGATTTTTTTTCGGATTTTAAGGAATTCTTTTCCATAAAGGACCATATTTCACATTGCTGGTCAGTTTATACAGTTTATCTAATCACTAAACATACAATAAACCAATAACAATACAGGAAATCATTATGATTTCACTTCAGGGAGTATATGGAAAACGGATAACATTGGGATAACAGTTCAGAAGCCTGTTAAGAGTTATTGCTCGTAAGGCTATAAACAAATTTCAAAAATTACCTCAGCAGAAAGAGGAACTCAAGTAACACAGCTAGAGTTCTCAGCAATTGGTAATGCAGTCCCTCCTTTTCTTGCTTTCCCTAATGTTCATTTCCACGATAATTTCCTGATTAATGGCATTCCAGGTAGTTTTGGATTTGCCAATCCATCAGGGTGAATAGAAAAGTCTAATTTTGTTGAGTTTCTTAAGCATTTTGTGAAACATTAAATGTTCCAAAGAACAACCAGTGCTTTTATTACTAAATAACCATGATTCTCACCTGTTCATAGATAGCCTGGATTATTGTAAGAAAAATGGACGCAACCGATTGATATGTGTTTACGGACCACTGAAGAAGTACGTAAGCATATCCTGTGACTATTCGATGACAAATCCTCCTAGTTATACTATGACTATATATGAAATTTCAGGCGTAGTTTTACACTTGGTGTGACTCTTGCCAACATCTTTGGATTGTGATTTTAGGGATGAATATGTAAGAGACAGGCCTCTACATTATGGTATGTCTGAAGTGCAAGCATCAGCAGAAAATAGATGCACTAGTATGCTGAATTTATATTTTTCTGAGGTAACAAGCCAAGAGGGATGCACAATTAGATAAAAAGAATAAACATATGGCTCCAACTCTTGCAACCTGTCATGTGAAAGAACCACCCCCATCTACTTCACGAAGCTCTATACAAAAGAATATAAATTTGGGCCTAACACCAGAAACAGTAAAACCACAGACTAAAGCAGACCAGAGAAGGGGAAATTCAGTGAATAAAAGGAAACAAACCACTGAAATGTCGACTGATACTCGGTTAAAATAGCATTAGAAGAGTAGTCAAACGCAGAAATGAAAAGGAAGTTTTGATTCCAGGGAAAAATAAAGACAAAACAGAGAACTTCAGAAATCTCTGAATCTGAAGAAAAGGAAACCTACTGTCTGGCATGTGTGGAGCCATTTTACAATAGAAAATCAAGAGATGGGCTCATGAAAATTACACCGATAACAATTTGTTTTCACATGTAATCATTGGGATTCAAAGTAGACTAGCTTTCCATTCCTAGCTTTGAAGGTGTAATATTCATTTTGTGATTTGAAAACGTTTCCATAGATTTCATTGAAATATCAACGATTTTTTTCTGTAGAAGTGAAAACTGTGATTCAAACGGTAGTTATTTTGTTATTCTCATAACTTTCTCATAGCCAGTTTTCAACTTTGTCATTTAGTCATTTAGAATAAAGTTTTCTTCCTTACATTTAAACACCAGTGTTTACTTTCTTGTCTGCCATAGACTGTTATGAACTTTTTCTGATAGTCATAATTGGGAAAAATCTGATAATTAACTATCTATTTTGTTACGCATTAAACTCTGCCACAAATTAACTTAAGGGATAATCTAACATATTATTTAAATCGTGGAATTATCAAACGAGGAAACAATTATGCTAATGAGACCCAACAGATTAATTTCTGTGAATATACCAATATCGTCTTTATATGACTGACTTCTTTGTACCAACATAATATAACTCTTTTCCATCTTTGGGTATGAATCTAACGATATATTAATTTGCCGGAATGATTTATTAGAGAGTCCTTAAAAAAAAACCTTATATAATTGCTATAGTTATAGTGGCTTTTTCAAAAACAAATAGAAATTTTAAAATCTTGGTTATTTGCTGCAATTTATTCTACTGTGACAACTTCTCGTATAACTCTTTAAATTTTCGGAAATTCTGCTGTATGATGATGAAAGAAACGAACACAATTGGATATTTTTCCTGGAGAGAGAGAGAGAGAGAGAGAGAGAGAGAGAGAGAGAGAGAGAGAGAGAGAGAGAGAGAGAGAGAGAGAGAGAGAGAGAGAGAGGAGAGAGAGAGAGAGAATATCTATGCCTTTTCTCTAACAATAAAAAATTTAAGGTGTGTTTTTTAATCGGTAGAAAGTTTCCAACGAGTCTGTCTCTTCAAGAAATTCTTTCATCTGTGCTTTAATCTTCCTGATGAAAGAATATATCCTATCGTAAAGCTGAACCCCCTTCCTTAACCGGTAATAACCAACATCTCTTAGAAAGGAAAATAAATTCGGATACATCACAGAAACTTAAAATACTGTCAAAGTTTCCTAAAGGGTTTCCCATAATAATGAAATATCGATGGCACAATCACCCCTCTCCTCACAACAATATCTGTTTTATTTACATAGTAGAACCGAGTTGGGATGCGATTGCTGGTAGGTAGTAGGTTGGACAGGGCACCAATCACCCGTTGAGATACTACTGCTAGAGAGTCATTGGGTCCTTTGACTGGCCAGACAGTACTACATTGGGTCCCCTTCTCTGGTTACAGCCTTTTTATTTTGCCTACACACAAACATAATAATCTGCCTATTCTTTTTACATTCTCCTCTATCCTCTTACATCTGACGACACTGAGATTACCAAACAATTCTTCTTCGCTCAAGGGGTTTACTACTGCACTGTAATTGTTCAGTGGCTACTTTTCTCTTGGTAAGGTAGACGAGATTCTTTAGTTATGGTAAGCACCTCCGTTAGGAGAACACTTCGAAATCAAATGATTGTTCTCTGGTCTTGGTTAGTGCCATAGCCTCTGTACCATGGTCTTCCATTGCCTTGGGGTAGAGTTCACTTGCTTGAGGGAACATTCGAGCACACTATTCTCTCTTATTTCTCTTCCTTTTGTTTTTTATATTTTTATAGTTTAAATATATCAAAGATATAATTTAATGTTGTTACTTTTCTTAAAATATTTTATTGTAATTGTTCATTTCTTCTCTTGTAGTTTTATTTATTTCCTAGTTTCCTTTCCTTACTGGGGTTTTTCTCCCTGATGGAGCCCCTGGTCTTATAGCATCCTGCTTTTGAAACTAGTGTTGTAGTTTAGCTTAAATAATAATAATAATAATAATAATAATAATAATAATAATAATAATAATAATAATAATAATAATAATAATAACATGAAGCCAACCCACGAGATGGGATAGGGAATAACATGGACAAAAGGATATTGTTTTGTTGATAAGACTTCCGCTCTTCAATTCGACACGAAAAACCTGCAACTGTTTTGGTGCATGGAATGCTAATACTATTACCAGGTACATAACATTCCAGAAAGCAGTAGTATTAACATAAAATAGGAAGGGTTACTAAGGTGGATGTGGATACAGCATTCAACACTTAGCTTGCCTTCTTACCTCCATATCAACGTATCCCTTCCCTTAGAGATGACATGAGCAACTGAGGGGAGGTGGAGATGGGGATAATGGAATGGGATTTGAGTATTGCCAAAAATTTTTTAGTCCAAAATATTCTTATTACCCAATAGTACACTTTCTAGGTAGCGATGGGAACCAGGGGGAAGGAGGAGATGGGGTACATATTCCAAGGAAGACAATTCTCTTGAATATTGGCTTCCCCCCCTACTGCCCCAAATAACCACTCTGATTCAGAGCTTTCTTATCTCGCTATCCCACACTTTCCAACTCCTGGGATGGAGGTGAGGGGAGGGGTAAGCTTTCAATAGATGGAAGTACTTGGATACGGGTGGCGAAATAGCGTTCATCATGGGAGTTACTGCACGACGCAACGCAACCTCATGCAAACAAAAAAGGAAAATATCCTAGGAAAAGAGTGACATGCCAATATCATCTCCACTATCAATTACATGAATTCAGAATTTGAGAGCCAGAAGAAAGTCGAAATTAGACAATGTCAGTCTCATCCTTGTTTTTTTCGTTCTTAAAATTACTCAACCTATTTAGTTCTTCTTTTATTCATAACTGTTCTTATCATTCATCATTCCAAAACAGGACAAATGCCAATGCTAGTGACTAGAGACTTACTTCCTTGTCGAACTTGCGCGTGAAAAATAAAGTCACGTTCATTTCAAAAATGGTTCAAAATAGATTGCATTGTATTCAGGGGTTTTCCTTTAAATATGTATGTCACTCGTATTATTTCAATATGTCACCGTTTCTTTTCCGTATTCTTCCACCATATAGTACATCCTTCTCTCTGGTTACGGTTCACTTTCCCTTTGCTACACATACACCGAATAGTCTGGCCTATTATTTACTTATCCTCTTCTGTCCTTATACACCTGACAATACTGGGATTACCAAACGATTCTTCTTCACCCAAGGGGTTAACTACTGCACTGTAATTGTACAGTGGGTACTTTCCTCTTGGTAATGGTAGAGGAGACTCTTTAGCTATGTTAAGCAGCTCTCCGAGGAGGTCACTCCAAAATCAAACCAGTGTTCTGTAGCCTTGGGTAGTGCCATAGCCTCTGTACCATGGTCTTCCACTGTCTTGAGTTAGAGTTCTATTGCTTGAGGGTACACTCGGCACACTATTCTATCTAATTTTTCATCTTGTTTTGTTAAAGTTTTTATCGTTTTTACAGGAAATATTTCTTTTATTTTGATGTTGTTACTGTTCTTAAAATATTTCAATTTTTCTTGTTTCCTTTCCTAAGTGGGCTATTTTCCATGTTGGGGCCCCTGGGCTTATAGCATATTGCTTTACCAACTAGGGTTGCAGCTTAGCAAGTAATAATAATAATAATAATAATAATAATAATAATCTTGAGTGCATTTCCTTTTCTACTGAAAGCTATTAATTTTCTTCACGAACATTTATCACTTAGCCTTTCCTTAAAAATAAATAACTATTGCATGGCTTAAATTGCAAATTTCTCATTTTCTCATTCTTTTTAACAACAAATTAAGTATCTGTGGTTTTCCTTCTTGTCTGTCTGTCTACATTTATTCACAATTATTAATTGCCAAAATTTCTTAATCTTTTCATTGACAAGACGACTTTTTCCATAAATTGATCTTTTCAAGTTGCCCATCGTGTCATAATAATACATTAATCAAATTCAGGATTAATTATGTTACAGTCATATACTGTCAATTTCCTGGAGTTTTTCCACAATGACAATTTAAGAACAATTTCAATCTACTATAAAATTTTCATATAAACATATAAGTTTCTTGATAAAAAGTTCTTTTTATCACAGTATCTATTATAATTATCCACTAATTTCTTCTTAATGTAATTCATCAATTATTATCATTATTTTTATGGTAAAGTCGACGATGAAAACTTTCTGACAATTTTCCCCCTCTTTATTAGCTATTTATTAGGCCACTGCAATTACATGTCAGAGACCCAGTTATGACAAATAAAACAAGGCAATAACAAACAAACTCCAACAATGAGTCAGGAGGACCTCGAAATAACCAAACACCCAAACTGGGTCATGAACAGGCCAATTGCTGGATGGTCATGGGAAAGCCTTCAATAACCAATGCATCTGGATTGGAGGAAAACATACAAAATCTGATGGCATTTGTCAAGAGGATGTAAGGGCACAAAAAATGAAGATGCCTTTTATATGGGAAATTCGGGCATATAAAGTTGTTCTTATAAACAGAAGGAACGAAACAAAAGTGAGCTGGAACGCACGCACACAAGTACTCTCTCTCTCCTCCTCTCTCCTCTCTCTCTCTCTCTCTCTCTCTCTCTCTCTCTCTCTCTCTCTCTCTCTCTCTCTCCGTATATATATGCAGTATATATATGATATGGAAAGATTATCTTGAAAAATTACTTATAAACACTCTCTCTCTCTCTCTCTCTCTCTCTCTCTCTCCTCTCTCTCCTCTCTCTCCTCTCTCTCCTCCTCTCTCTCTCTCTCCTCTCTCTGAGTCAAAATAGTAAAACAAAAATGTATTAAACGAGTATTGAAATAAAACGTCAGAACAACAAGATTCTCTCTCTCTCTCTCTCTCTCTCTCCTCCTCTCTCCTCTCTCTCCTCCTCTCTCTCTCTCTCTCTCTCTCTCATAATTTCACAGGCCATATTGACGATAAAACTTAAGGCCATGCAAGCATACTGCACCCGCATACTACCTAGCAATAAATTTTAAGGAAACTCTTCCTTGTGAAAACATCAGTAAAAGCATCATATCATAAAAATATGAACATATGCTGTATAATATCATATAGATGGCTAACACTACCCATATCTCAACAACCACCATCTTCAACAAGATTTTATATATATCCAACTATATAACAAAAGAGCAAGTGTCTATATATATATATATATATATATATATATATATATATATATATACAGTATATATATATTATATATATATATATACAGTATATATTTATATATATATATATATATATATATATATATATATATATATATATATATACAGTATATATATATATATATATATATATATATATATATATATATTTCCCGTCGTCAAGCCGAGCAGCAATCACTCGCATACAACAATCTCTCACAGATTGCCAAAACTGCCGTGTGGTAGTTAGGAAAGAGGAAGGAGATGGGCAGGGTTGAATGGTGTGCGCGTATGTGTGTATGTGCATATGTATTTAAATATCAAGCCGTCATTTTTGACGGGTCGTGTATACTAGTGCATATATATATATATATATATATATATATATATATATATATATATATATGCATATATATATACAGTATATATATATATATATATATTATATGTATATATATATACATATATATATGCATATAATATATATATATACAGTATATATATATATATATATATATATATATATATATATATATATATATATATATATACATATATAAGTAATGTGTGCGTATACTTTCGCGCGAACATCCCCTTGTGTTCAAAAACATCAAATGTGAATAAAATCCATTATTGTTCTGGTATTTTGTCCCCTACAATAACTGCACTCTTGTCATCAAGGTTGTGTCATATCAATTTCAAATTAAAAATAAAATCTTAATCAAAGTATAATGCACATGATTGGATAGATATTTGGGATAACGCCCAATATTAATCCCGTTATTAATGGCATAAGTTTCGAGTTCTAAGTGGAGCAAGGTGAATTACCATGATATAAAACTGTTTTAAGTATTTCTGATCTAAATACTAAATAATTTAATTACGCAAAAGCAAAGTCTGAATGTTATACCAATGTACTTAATCAATTCATGTGACAAATATACGATCGTGTAATACTACATATAATGGTTTCTTCAGATTCTTCGGTGTGAAACTTGAGTTCAAGAAACGGAGATTATCTATTTTCTATTTAATTAATCATTACAGCATTGCTATATCCTTATCAACGGATTTCCGTTTATTTTATAAAGCCATTTACATATAAGAGTTCATCTAAAACTACGGTTACAAGAAAATTTAAATATTTCAATATTTCAGGGATCCTTTGAAGATTATAGATTATATTTAAATACAATAACATACATGTGCAAACATATGTATGCTTGGCCATCTCTGGGAGGTGATGTTCCTGCGGAAGAGCACATGGTTTCAGACATCGAGGAGCAACAGAAAATCAGTAATTAATTGATAAAGGCAAATTTATTCTGCAGCGATAAAATGAAT
>NC_090727.1:19781240-19831240 GCF_036898095.1 Palaemon carinicauda | reverse complement strand
TCTAACCTGGCCACAGTAAGCGTACTGGTGATTCATAATGACTCCCCACCCCCACCGTTTTGGGGGTATTATCTCTGCAAAAAGAGAGGGGACCAGGCCCCAAAAAAATCCCAACCATGGTTTACCCAAAAAATGGCCAGTCATCCAACAAAGTAAAATTTTTCAGTCTTTTACTTGGTAAATCCTAAAGCGAATACTTCCCGTGAAATATATTTCCCCACTAGAGCGAATTTAGAATCCCAAAGCTTCCACTAATTCTAATTGCATATGAATATTAAGTTGAGTCTTCATGGTTATTACTACGTGCCTTTTTGATAGGGTAAAAACCAAAATTTAGTGGAAATTTGTATGTGCATGCTTATTTTATGTTTTCGGTGTTTTTTCCCTTCTTTTGGCAAATATATGATCAAAATAACTATTTTCTTTTATTCACTGATTATTCATATCGTAGAATTTATAGAGTATGTCTTTAAATTCCAAATTTTTGTCGTTACTGTTTGAATACGATAAAATAGAGGGAACTCGTAGATTTTAAAGGTAGATTTTTACTAATTCCGAGCAGAAAAAATACTTTAAAGATACCTATTTAGTAAAACCCTATGAAAATTGCTGTGAAAACTTTCCAATTACATAACAGGTAAATAAAATCAAGTAGCCACAAGGAAAAAAATCCTCCCCTTAAAGAGAGGTGGCGGTCCCCTAACAAATGGCCAGTTTTCCATGCTTATTTCTTATTCTTTTCCTTAAATATAAATACTGCAATTCAACTTCCCCTAATTCCGCAATAGACAACTCTCCCTCTCTGTCTTAAATAAACAGAAAAAATAAACATTGAAATACAGTAAACGGTTTTAACAAAGAATACTTTTCTATTTCGGTTTTGTATCTTCCTTCTCTCTATATGCAAATATTTTCATTAACGAATAAAATATAAACAAAAGAAACTTGTGAGATAAATAAGAGAGTATTCAGTTCCAATACGTTTTTGCTTGATCTGTCCAACAAATGTACCAAATAAGACAATTTTACTGCAGATAATAGAAAAACAGCTGGCAATACAGTTCCATTGATAAATGAAACTGCTTTCCTCCTTAACTATATCCCTCTAATCTCAATGTAAAAAAAAAAAAATCCTCAATTTGCTTTTACTAGGTGTGATCGATTATCTTACAGGAATAATAATAACTATATGTAATAATTATTGTCAATACTAATACTGAAGGAAATTAACTTACAATCGAATTTGTGATAAAAATAAACTTCTACCTTATACTGGAGTAGAATCAAAACTAGGAATTTTCGAATGAATGGTTGGGCCGCTGACAAATGAGCTAGCAGAGGCCATAAATGAACAAGGAAACGATGTACCTATGTAGTACATAGGGTTACATGACTTACCTACCTGTGAGCTCTCCCCATTTGGGATAATTCGAATGAAATGTTTCTAGTTGTGTCAGTTGTTAAATGACTACTGTGGTAGTTATTTCCTAAGCGTTAGGGTAAACGTCTTAGATAAATAAATGAAAAAATAAAATCTATACATGCTGTATATATATATATATATATATATATATATATATATATATATATATATATATATATATATATATATATATATATATATATATATATATAAACTGTATATTTGTGAGATTTTATGTATAATTTAAATGGTTTTAAAATTCCACATAATGCTAATAGATAAATAAATTAAAGCTAAAAAATAAAATATGAGATTAAAATGGATGGAACTTCCAACCAAAGATTAGTGCAGAGATTAAAATTCGAGATAACTGGCTTTATAGCTAACGTCCCCCAATTATGGAACCGAATGTGACACCGTAACCGTCAAGGTGTGGTTAAAAACTGTCATTGTGTATTTTCTCATTTTGAAAATGCAGACATAAATATTCACAAAATTCTTTGCAAATGAATGACTCTTTAAATGGAAAAAAATAAGATATGATACTAAGACCATCAAAGTTTTAACATCTTTCGAAATAAAGGTAATAAAGGTTAAATGAAACTGTAGTTCCACAATTCCGTACTTTCTATGACCCATGATTTCCTTCTATTCTTCAACCTTTTAATTGCCCTCATTTGGTAAACTTTCACTTCCACAAGCAACCTTAAAATTACGCAGGTCCTATCCAGCGCTGCCTCTGTTCCATTATCTACAATCACGAAAAATTTATATCTCCATACCCTTCTTGATTAAGACAACTTTTATCCCTTCATATTCTAAATAAATCTCCTTAACCATCTTTGCCAACCAAACCCATCTACATCAACAGAAACTTTCATGAAATTCTTTTGCTCCATTTTCACTCCTAAAGAAGACACAATGCACGTTGCTTGACAACCTATCCCCTCCCATATCCTACAACCTTCAACCCCTGCACTAACGTAACATTAAAACCTCCCACCTCTCCATTAACCCAACATAGTTGCCTCACCTCCTTTGCATGTACTAGAATCGGATCTGTGTTCTAAGCTTACACCCTGTAGTTCCGTTCCAATTGTTAACCACAAAATTCTAAAAAGCAAAATGTAACTCGAAGTTAAACTTAAGAAACGCTATTTGTGAAAGAAGATGGAGAATTCGGGTAAACGCTAAACACAATCAGAGTTGACCAAGATATGAGAAAATATTGAGGTAAACGAAGTTCCGTGAGCATTAGAAGTTTGATGACTATGCTCTTCTCTCAACCTGAATATTTTCCCTTCCTTGTATGCTTCCTAGAACGGCTATACTTAATTTTGTACTTAAACTTTAATTAAAACAATTTGTTCACCCCTTCTATTCCTCCAACAAAAGCGTACTCTGTTTCTTAACCAGTACCTCTAACTTACAGAGTCTTGCTACTAGACAATTTTTACCTCTTAACAGGGACAACTTGGGTTAGACGGATTTATCACAACCTGCTTTTTCCCTTTCGGCTCCAAACTAGGAAACTGGTTTCGGCTCTAAACTAGGAAACTGGTTTTGGAGTTGGAGAATAAAGATTATATACAATCCTTTGCCACTTAACAGTCTAAAATATAAGAAAAGACTTCACAATCAGAATTTTACATGGACAACTAAATCAAATGATATTTAGGGGGTACAATATTTGCAAAAGCTACGCCTGACTGAGAAGGCCTATCAAGCAAATAAATAAAGGAATGATCTCCATACCTATCCATATCCTAATATCTACAACATTATATAAATGTCCTATCACTTCTCTAAATATATGTATCTACATATATACATATATACATATATATATATATATACATATATACATATATATATATATATATATATATATATATACATATATATATATATATATATATATATATATATATACTCGTGTATATACATATATGTATATATATATATATATATATATATATATATAATATATATATATATATATACTCGTGTATATATATATATATATATATATATTCGTGTATATATATATATATATATTCGTGTGTATATATATATATATATATATATATATATATATATATATATATATATATATATATATATATTATATATATATATATATATATATAATATATTTATATGAACGCATTTATTTAGTTCAAGTATTTGCTTAGATGTAAAAATTTAAATAGAGAGAGAGAGAGAGAGAGAGAGAGAGAGAGAGAGAGAGAGAGAGAGAGAGAGAGAGAGAGAGAGAGAGAGAGATATTAGCTCTTTTTATTTCTATTTATCTACTCTGCAAAACTTTTCTATTACATCAATTTCCCAGGACTAATCAGCATTTCATGGGTTTCATTTTTTTTTCGTTTTATTGTGCCACTTCAAAAGGTCAGAAATGCATTAATCATTTTGCTCTCATCCATATGTAGTATCAATCAAGAAGCACTTTTGACTCTTCCTAAATCTCTGTCTGGCAGTGGCGGAAGAAGATTCCAATTAGGTTAACTATGCCTTCAAATATTTTATGTCGTGATGTTGTGGGAATAGGTGATAAATATTGGAGTTCATGCAATAATTTTCTAGGATGCCTAGTTAAATAATTCATTTGAATAATTAATCTATTACCTTATAAAATTAATTTTTAGTTTCTTAAAGGGAAATGACTTCCTAATATCGGAATTTGTCATTTCTTATTCGCTGAACAATTCACCAAATCCTTTAGCTGTTATTTTGTAACTGTACTAATTTGATGCTATAAGTACAATTGAATTATATTTAAGATGGATAATTGAAATACATTACAAACTAGAAATGAGTGGTATACACTCTTCCGGAGGTATTCCGAGGCAGATGAACGAGATTCAAGCGCTACTTACCTAATATATCATTACTTTTTATTGACAAAAAGTAATTTCAACATTGTTAAGTCGAATGAAAATTATTGAAATGGTTTCTATAGTGTACATAAGTTATCAAGCGAGAAAGATAAAATAAAAAACATATCTCATGAATGGTGTTCTTTTGTGAAATCTATTATTCCAGATCTTCCCACGAGTTTCAAAAGTGTACAACCTATAATCAGCAGCAAAGAGTAAAATAGATAAATATTGCCAATGGCAAGTGAATAACCTAGGAATATTACCCAAGAGAAGCCAATAACTTAGAAATATCGTATTACCAAGTATATAAATTAACTAGAATATACAATTTGCAACAATTAACTACAAAAAGAGTATGGCCTTCATATGTTAACGACTATCAATCCACTAGAAAATGAGTTGCAAATGATAATCCACCTGAAGTATATAATCCATAAATTTGATCAATGGATAGCACAAACTATAAATATTAAACAAGTTGAACAACATTTAGAGAACAACCAACATCTCAAATAAAAACTACAACAAGAAATGGTATAATCTGTATAACTAAATATTAGCTAGCAAACTGCACAGCATATAAATATCAACCAACAACTGTGCACGCCTTATATACTCTAAACAAATCATAAAACTTGTAACTAATAGTAAAAATCGCATAATCTAATCTTATCACTTCCTGCCAATTACCTTGTAAAATGGGATTAATAAATTACATGCACTGTCCTATCAACCAACATATACTAGGTCATAGATTTTAACCGACAAACCACACATCAACGCATCAAATAATTAATAATACTCAACAATTCCTATATAACGCGTACAAACTACCCAAGATATGATTTAATCATTGAATACTTACTGCCAGAAAAAATCTCAGGTATTTGTTACTTGACGAGTGCACTAAAAATGTGAACACAGAAAAATCTTTAATTAACAAACTGTATTTTTCGGGGTATTGAACTTCATCACCATTTGGATATGATTATGAATATAAAAAAAAAAAATGCATGAATAGTGAAACAGTGTAACAACAAAAACTATTATTACTAATACTACTACTATAGCACTACTTCACTACTGGTCACCATTTTCAAAATATCAACGCAAACAAAAGCGATGAGAAAAATATAATGATTTCTTATACTATACCGACATTCTGAATGACTCAATACAGGATTCGCCAGTGATAACGTCACTTACCTATAAGAAGGAAAAAGAGAAGTGTTATTCATAATTAATACCCAAAAATATTTACGATTTTTAATGCTACTATATAACTTTCTAAATCTATTCACGATAGCTTTAATAATGCATATTATATATATGTATATGTATATATATATGTATATATATATATATATATATATATATATATATACATATTTATATATATATATATATATATATATATATATATATATATATATACACACATATATATATACATATTTATATATATATATATATATATATACATATATACAGTATGTATATATATATATATATATATATATATATATATATATACAGTATGTATATATATATATATATATATATATATATATATATATATATACAGTATGTGTGTATATATATATATATATATATATTATATATATATATATATATATATATATATATATATATATATATATATATATATACATAATTATTATCTCAAAATAACCTGAAGACATAAATGGTGACTGTGACTGTCTACAATATTTTATAACGTAAAGAAATAAGTGTCAGCCTATATGTTTTCAAGGCATTGTATTGGTGAAAATAAAGCCTAACCATGAAATACTAAATAAAGCATTACAAAATTCAAACAATAACTAAACTGTTATTTCTTTAATTCCTCTATGAAATTAGAATAATATGACTGCTATGTAACCCCATCCATGTCACCCAAAATATAGATAGTTTTGGATCAGGTTTACTCAGTATTAGAATTAACTAACAATGCAAGTTCTTTCATAGATTAAAAATAAAATTAAATTGTGAAAAGAAAAGCATAAGGCGTTATATAATGTCCAGTATACATTTTCAAAAAATTAAACATACTTAGTAATATTAACCAAAACAAATCTATCCAGCTTTATCCATTAGCTGACGTATTCTCAAATGAAATAAAGGAATATCAATGAAATAAAGACAAATCATTTTGGTACATTACATTGTTGAATGCTGTACTAAATTTCAGTCAAGAAATAAGCAGAATACTGAACTTCATGGAGAATGAATAAAAAAAATTAGTTTAATAAAATGACTCATTAGTGATTTAATTGTTTAAAGTTTATGAAAAGAAATGAAAAAAAATGGAAATGAATATTCGGATCAATAACCTTTGCTTGGGGAAGACAGAGTGGTTCTCCTCATTCCAGGAACAAACATTTCAGATGCAGCCAAACACTTAGGCAATATTGCTTATCAAAGCAATATGCCTTATTCCTCAGACTTTCACCGAATTCTTTAATTTTCACGTCGTCTTATGAGCGAGGGATGTTCCAAGTGAACGAAGCCCTAAGACATTTCCATTTTGCTTACGAGCGGCATTATTAAGCTTACCAAAGCTTTAGGCTATACCGTAACGTTGAATCAGCTTGGCATTATCTAGAACCTTATCTTCCATGATCTATTGTGAAGGAAAACTTACCTACACTAAAACTGAAATTAGTCGAGGGCACTAAAAAAAAGCCTCAAATATAACATTAGTGTTTGGTTGCAGTAACCCAAGAGCTTTGCAGTTTTCTTTACACAGTATAAAAAGTCGGAATTTCTGCGAACGCATAAGGGGTGTTTTAATTAGTTATAATTGTGGTAAAATTATTATTCTTTACTTCAAGAAAATATACAGACAACGATAATCGATTAAATCAAAATTCAATCTAATGTGTATTTTCTCTGTGGAGTGACAAGGTACATTATTTTGTCACATTTCAATGAAGCCTGCGTGGACTTTCTTTTAAAATCAATGACATTGAATGATGCATAAAATATAATAAAAAGTATTGAATAACAAATGAGTGTTTTATTATTAAGTTTTCCCTATTGATATCTATATAAAAATTACAACTGTAAAGTCCAAGAAAGTGTGGATGCTGTGGGACTGGGAAGTTCAGCAGTTGATATTGCTGCCTGACTCACTAGGACTAATGAATCAACGAATTTATTTATGCTTTGCGTTATGTAAGAAAGTAAAAAACTTATATGCGTGTAAAAGGAAATTGTTATATCATCACTATATTGATATTCAGACAGGGATGACATTTATAATATTACCTTACGTAAACGAATATAAGACGTAGCCTATAATCGCAGTCTAGGTATACCTAAACCGTGCTTAAAATACCGCACAGGCTTAATCAAGGGTCCTGGGCTTATTCTGCGTTCGTGCTTCCACTGTTAATTTTCATTGTTCTGAATAATCTTAAATGGTTATAACAATGCGGTATGTCATGGAAATGTTACTATTATCATTAGCTATACGAACAGTAATATTAGAAATGCATAGAAATAATATCCTCTCGCTCTCCACTGAAATTAGCCGAAAAATAAATATAAGTCGGACGACAGTATTCAGGTGGATCAAACGTTTCGTTCAATAAGCGAACCTGAAAAATCAAACAAGAAAAGTACGACCCCGATGCATGCTGGAGTCACACCACAGCCTATAATAATCGATATCTAAGTGGAAAACAGAACTAGGTCTTCAAATTTCCAATGTTATTCTGTGAGAAGACGACTGCACAACCAAGGAACTAATTGCCGAAGTCCGGCTTGATCAAACCTTTTACTGTCTTTGCTAACAAACCATACTAGTCTCAAAATCACCAAAATTAACAGTAGGTTTGATTCTTCTTGAATCTGGATTCTGGAATACAGTATTTTTTTTTTGCAAGCGACGCTCATTATATACTGTACCGATGGCGATCTAATAACACAAGGTCACTAAGCGCTTGTTTTCAAGGTAGGTTTAGGCATGTGTTACAAACTTTCTCTGCTGCACTGATAAATACCTAAAGCTCGTTAAAATACCCCGTTTTATTAACTTTTTAAAGATAACCACATGAGCCTATAAGAATTGCAAGGAATTAACTATTAAGTCTGAGAAAATATTCTTCATATCAAAGTAAATTCATTGTTGCTGAACTCTATGACTATTAGTGATATTCGCGTTGATATTCTCGTTTATTTGCGATAATACTGAGAGAGAGAGAGAGAGAGAGAGAGAGAGAGAGAGAGAGAGAGAGAGAGAGAGAGAGAGAGAGAGAGAAGTATATGTTTCATATTCCATTTTATTCTTACGTGGAGGAATTGACTACTATAGTTTAAATTTGGTATCTTTAAAGCATTTCACGTTCGGTATTTCAATAAAAAAAACTTGAATTGTCGTGTTTTCATTCCTTTTATTTTCTATGATTCTGCTGAATAGAAAAAGATTTGCATCGATAAATAATGTACGTAGGTAAAGTATGCATTAAGCCTAATAATGAATAACTTAAATAAATGTTTTCGACCAATAAACCTAGTATTTATATCTAATTCTGAACGAGTACCTGAAAATTTAAACCATACATAATTAATATAGCCTTTTTGCCATTTTACTTTTTAGGTTTTAACTATTTGTAGTATAAACATATCAGAGCATGAAACTACAAGTAAACCGCTACGATAATTTGAGAGATAATGTTTTATTTTCAAGTCAGTTACTCCGCAGGAACTTTGCTGCCTGATTACTTCATATCCCTGCTGCAGTTGCCAGATGTTGCTTTCTAGGATGACAATTTGTCAGCAAACATTAAGTAGATTAACAGTAGAGAGTTTTGGAATTGACTATGAGCACGAGACCATATTGGCATAAGAATAGCTTAATTTAATAACAAAAACAAAAATTAAACTTCTTTTCTCATGTAAAGCGATTATTCCTTCTACGAGATGACACGTTACACTATCATTTAAATTGAAATATCTAATTTCAAAACAAAACAAACTCCTATCCTACTTCATAATTTTGTTTTGCAAATTGCTGTTATGCTGCAAAATCCCGTGAATCTGTCTCTTTTGTTTCGTCTCAAAGTAGCATGGCTTATTTTCAAAATTCCCCGAATATTCAAAATTATTTTCAAACAAAGTTACACTGTAATAACATTATCTCTCTCTCTCTCTCTCTCTCTCTCTCTCTCTCTCTCTCTCTCTCTCTCTCTCTCTCTCTCTCTCTCTCTCTCTCTCTCAATCATATTTTCACCACCCTCCTGAAAGTTCCGGTAATTAAAGATAAGTGATGGGGTTTCATTTACCTCGATTGGCGTTCCCATCAAATCCAACTTTGTTTAAAAGCGTCATTATGTTCCCCTTCCCGAGGAAGACGTTGACTCCTCTCATATGACATTTCTTTTTGTTATCTATTTCCAGATTACCACAAACACTTCATACCTTCAAAGAGAAGTACGAAAAATGAAGGTTAATTCACCCTACTTTACTTGTCCATTTGCTGGTGTAATGTTTTCTAACAATAATATATCTTGCTTCATTGAGTAATTTTCACTAATCTGCTTGTGAAGAATTCTGCCATTATTCTCATTATCCTGTTTATGTAATTAAGAATTGACATGTATATATGATTTTTAACTGAAATCTTTCATCGTTACTATTCTTCTCTCCTTTAGTTTTCAGAAACAACAAAGTTATTTCTGCTGCATTATATTTCCTTCTTTTAAATTATTAAACAATTTTGTTGATTAGATTTGAACGTTCTTTAAAGTCGCTATTTTCAAGGCAAATTTACCGACAACAAACGTCCTTCTTGTGTGTTCGTGACGTTCAGTCTGTAAAAAGGAGATGAATTTTACAATGCATCCCTAAAAATACGTTGCTCTTCGACAGTCTTCAATTATGTTTAAATAACTTCAATAAGTTCCCGGTTTCTTTCATTTTTATGTCTCGCCAAAACGAAGATGTTTAAAAAATAATCAAGGTTTTTTTTCTAGATTTAGTTTTGGTCTTGAATATTCTCAAACTCGGGTTTAACATTGATTCTTCCTGAAATTAAGTATCAACAACACACTTATAAGGGAAATCATCCTAGATGTTTTTAAGATATTAGGAGGTTCCACCAAGCAGCAAATTGGCCACAATAATTAGCGAAATCCCTTTTAGATCAGAGATCATTATAATTGTCATCACTAACAGCTTTCATTTCTCACCATGAATAATACAAAATTAGATTTCCAGGATATTTGAATATCTTTCATGTTTACATTTAATGAGCTTGATACTATCATTTATCAACGCAAACGCCGAAGTAAGTTGCAGCAGTTAATACTACCACTAATTAAACTAAAATAAGCTATTAGTAACATATAATAGTAAAATAAAAGCAAGAAAATTCAACAACAATAAGTTAGCTTTCTGGGTGAAACAGAATATACATTGCAACTACTGTATACATCCTAGCTCTGTATTCCGCTATGGGGAAATTGATACCCGTTGCCAGTTGTCAAACCGGCGAGACAATGCCTTTACGTATACGTAGTTTGAACGGGTTTGAGGTCTGTAAACAGTTATCGTCTATATGCAAATCCTTTTACAGCTTCTTACATGAAACCTCAAGGTTTTCCAGAAAAAAAAAAACTGCGATTAATGCAGAAAGAACGAGGAATAAAGCTAAACAGCCCAGCCAAGAAAGGAAAAAATAAGTTTATTCCCACAAGCTTCCGCAGCTATCTTACTAAGAATGGACGTAAGGATTATACAAGAAAATTAAAAAAGATCTCTAACATGAGATGCAAGGAAGCATTGATTACTCTATGCATAAAAAGAGAGCTCGCTGTGAATATTCTTAGATAGAATAGAAAGCTATATAGATAACAGCATAAAAGCAAAGACCACCCTAAATTATAAGAATTAGTCGTGTTTGATCTCACAAAGAACAGGAAATTCTTGAACTTAAAATGAATAATGGGGTTATCCCAAAAACAAAGGGAAATCAAAGATAGAATGATTCCTATGTAAATCGGAAAATGAAGTGGTAAATGCTCCAAGGATAAAATAACCTCACTAACCTAGAAGGAACATTATAATTTATGCAACCTGGAAATGAAAGACCACACAATAAAGGTGACAACATTAACTCAACACTATATTCTACTCACCTAAAGACAGCATAAACATGAGACAATCATCTAATACAAATTCCACCCAGCTTTCTAATGCTGAATGGATATAGTCATGGAGACATTAATTAGATATTCTAGTTTCTTTTAAGAATTCATTTTTATTATTATTATTATTATTATTATTATTATTATTATTATTATTATTATTATTATTATTATTATTATATACAGTATATATACACGTATATATAATATTGAAGTAAAGAACAAATATGGAAAACCTCTAGGTCAAAAGCTGATATAAATAATGATATAAATAAACATTTCAATGTCACAAGCATAGTGAGCCTTCTGGTAATGCAGTAGCATCTCGTTAAAATGATAACAAACGATAACACGAAAAACAGTGGCAGCTACCACAAAATAAATCATATCAATGTAAAGGCAAAATATTAATCGTGATAGCTTTACAAGAATAAAAATTAAAGTTATGAAGATATAACACATGTCTAAAACCTTATTGTATACCTAGACCTTAACTAGAAACTTGATGAAACCACAAATTACGATGATTGATCAAGAATATTTCGAGATCTAATTCTCTACATTATTAAGATTTTCTCAGGAGTTCCTGAAGTGAAGGATATTAATCTTGGCATTAAATGAACGATATATACATATATAACATATATATATATATATATATATATATATATATATATATATATATATATATATATATGTGTGTGTGTGTGTGTGTGTGTGTGTGTGTGTGTATGTGTGTGTGTCATTGTAGCTTAAAATCAGGTACATGTAGGATTTATAAACTATGAGAAAGCTTTTGATTCTGTCAATATTTTACCAGTAATGAAAGTTCTTCAAAGACAAAAAATAGATAATCTTATGTTAGAATACTTGAAGATATCTAAATGGGAAGTAAAGCAATCCCTACTATACAAAGATAATGAGAAAATTCTGATTGAGAAGGGAATTATTATTCACAGCACGCTTAGCTTTTAATAGTTTTAATTGTATAAATGTAGGAATTAACAATAATGGGCAATATACATTAGCAACCTAATAATTGAAGAAAACATAGCTCTCTTTAGTGAATCATGGGAAGAATTGCAAAAGATGATACAAGATTTGAATGGAGAAAGCAGAAATGTAAGAATGAAAAAGAATAAGAGTAAAACCAAGACAACACATAATGGTTGTTAATAAACTGCTAGAGATTGTTAATAAATATACGTATTTACGACAGACAGTAAGTGTTTCGCCAGGAAATGAGACCCAAATTAAAAGAAGGATAAGCATGATATCGGGAGCTTTTGTTAACAAAATAAGATTATAACAGTAAAATGCCACTTCTCTAAAGAGAAAAATATTTAAGCAGATGGTTCAACAAGTAATAATTTATATATCAGAAACTTGGAGCCTTACTAAAACCTTACAACATAAGCTAGTTAAAACTCAGAGTTATGGAAAGAATAATGATGGGAATAACACTAAGAGACACAAAAAGAGCAACATGGATACGAAAGCAAATAAAAGTAGAGGATATTCTATCATGTAAGAAAAAGGCCAGATAATAGATAGCCATTAGGAACAAAACAAAATGTTCTTAAAGGCAGCAAAGGAAGCAGGGGAAGGAAGAGAAGTCGATGGATTGACGAGCTAAGAAAATTTCCAGGTATAGACTGGCATAGAGAGCCTATAAACAGACGCATATGGAAAGACATGTCTGAGGCCTTTGTTCTGCAGTGGACTATCAACGGTTGATGATGATGATGATTATATATATATATATACACACATATATATATAATATATATATACACACATATATATATATATATACGTACACACACACACACATATATATATATATATTATCCATCCATCCATATACCAAGGCACTTCCCCCAATTTTGGGGGGTAGCCGACACCAACAATGAAACAAAACAAAAAGGGGACCTCTACTCTCTATGTTCCTTCAGCCTAATCAGGGACTCAACCGAGTTCAGCTGGTACTGCTAGGGTGCCACAGCCCAACCTCCCACATTTCCACCACAGATGAAGCTTCATAATGCTGACTCCCCTACTGCTGCTACCTCCGCGGTCATCTAAGGCACCGGAGGAAGCAGCAGGGCCTACTGGAACTGCGTCACAATCGCTCGCCATTCATTCCTATTTCTAGCACGCTCTCTTGCCTCTCTCACATCTATCCTCCTATCACCCAGAGCTTTCTTCACACCATCCATCCACCCAAACCTTGGCCTTCCTCTTGTACTTCTCCCATCAACTCTTGCATTCATCACCTTCTTTAGCAGACAGCCATTCTCCATTCTCTCAACATGGCCAAACCACCTCAACACATTCATATCCACTCTAGCCGTTAACTCCTTTCTTACACCCGTTCTCTCCCTCACCACTTCGTTTCTAACCCTATCTACTCGAGATACACCAGCCATACTCCTTAGACACTTCATCTTAAACACATTTAATTCCTGTCTCTCCATCACTTTCATTCCCCACAACTCCGATCCATACACCACAGTTGGTACAATCACTTTCTCATATAGAACTCTCTTTACATTCATGCCCAACCCTCTATTTTTTACTACTCCCTTAACTGCCCCCAACACTTTGCAACCTTCATTCACTCTCTGACGTACATCTGCTTCCACTCCACCATTTGCTGCAACAATAGACGCCAAGTACTTAAACTGATCCACCTCCTCAAGTAACTCTCCATTCAACATGACATTCAACCTTGCACCACCTTCCCTTCTCGTACATCTCATAACCTTACTCTTACCCACATTAACTCTCAACTTCCTTCTCTCACACACCTTTCCAAATTCTGTCACTAGTCGGTCAAGCTTCTCTTCTGTGTCTGCTACCAGTACAGTATCATCTGCAAACAACAACTGATTTACCTCCCATTCATGGTCATTCTCGCCTACCAGTTTTAATCCTCGTCCAAGCACTCGAGCATTCACCTCTCTCACCACTCCATCAACATACAAGTTAAACAACCACGGCGACATCACACATCCCTGTCTCAGCCCCACATATACACACATGCATATACACACACACAGACATATATATATATATATATATATATATATATATATATATATATATGTGTGTGTGTGTGTGTGTGTGTGTGTGTGTGTGTTCGGATTACTATGAAACAGGAGCAAACAGTCCAAACTCCTTTTCTTTTTAAACGTATATTAAGACTAAATTTTCAAATTATTTTCCTTGGTGTTTCAGTAATGTCAAAGGAACGTGCACAACTTATATCGGGTTTTACCAAAAACTGTTTTCAAACTACTCGGATGAAAATCCTTTATCCCTATTTGCCTTAGTTCTTATTCACTAAACTACAACAATAAAAACAATCTTGTTCCAATAACTTTGTCACTATTAAGGTTGATAATTTTTGAAGGGTATTATTTTGGTTTTGATATTCATTACAAAAAGAAGCTTTTGCAAAAAAACACTACAATGTTTATAAAACAGTGTGCTGCAAAAATCTCACATTAAAAATACGTATGCAACTATTATTATTATTATTATTATTATTATTATTAATTGCTAAGCTACAACCCTAGTTGGAAAGGCAAGAATCTATAAGCCAAAGGGCTCCAACAGGAAAAATAGCCCAGCGAGGAAAGGAAACAGGGAAAAATGAAATATTTTAAGAACAGTATAACAACATTAAATAAATATCTCCTATATAAACTATAAAAACTTTAACAAAACATGAGGAAGAGAAATAAGATAGAAGTGTGTGACCGAGTGTACCCTCAAGCCAGAGAACTCTAACCCAAGACAGTGGAAGACCATGTTCAAAGGCTATGGTACTACCCAAGACTAGAGAACTATGGTTTGATTTTGGAGTGTCCATTTTAAGCCTGAAACGTATATCAAATAAAAATTCAGTTGTGCATCACTATTGATGTTAAAAAACGAATAGAAAAAATTATTGTGATTGAATATCAAGTGACCTATTGCTCTTGTTATAATAGCTCACATGTTATTTTTTGTGGGGTGAGGAATTTCAGGAGGAAGTACAAAAGATTTATGAATCTGATTTTTATATGTGATTTCAATAGGGACGTTCGAAAAGTAGAAAAAAAAAAGTTTATATAAAAACCAATTACCTTATCAACAACATCGAGTCAGGGAAAGGCAATTTGGATAACAATGTATCACCTACTTTGTTGAATGATTTGCAGGTAGTAGGTTGGCCAGGACACCCGCCACCCGTTGATATACTACCGCTAGAGAGTTGTGGGGTCTTTTGACTGCCCACACAGTACTACATTGGATCTTTCTTTCTGGTTACGGTTCATTTTCCATTTGCCTAAAAGAATCCGCAGCAAATAGTCTGGCCTATTCTTTTCTTATTCTCCTCTGTCCTCATACACCAGACAACACTGATATTACCAAGCAATTCTTCTTCACTCAAGGGGTTACCGCACTGTAATTGTTCAGTGGCCACTTTAGCTATGATCAGCAGCTCTTCTAGGAGAAGGACACGCTAAAATCAAACCATTGTTCTCTACTGTAGTCTTGGGTAGTGCCATAGCCTCTGTACCAAGGTCTTCCACTGTCTTGGGTTAGAGCTCTCTTGCTTGAGGGTACACTCGAGCACGCTGTTCTGTATTGTTTCTCTTCCTCTTGTTTTGTTAAAGTTTTTATAGTTTATATAGGATATATTTATTCTAATGTTAAAATTTTATTTAAACTTGTTTCCTTTCCTCACTGGTCTATTTTCCCGGTTGGAACCCTTGAGCTTATAGCATCCTGCTTTTCCAACTAGGATTGTAGCTTAGCAAATAATAATAATAATAATAATAATAATAATAATAATAATAATAATAATAATAATAATAATAATAATAATAATAATAATAATAATAAAGTAAGGAAAATGTCTCTTCATTGCACTATATATGAGGATAATTGGGTCGATATATGGGGATTTTTTTATGTCATTACTTTTACATGGGCGTTTCTAACAAATATATTAAACTATTAAAGTTAGCTGAAATTCACAGACATATAAAACATATATATTTATATCATTTTTACACGAAAAAATATTCTGGAAGATGTAAGTATCTCCCTTGAAAAATTTTTCCCAATCATCTTGAATACAAATATGTGACGAATGTAGTTGAGCAGCTAAGGTGTGGACGTGTTTTGCGCGAAGTTCCGTTCAACACCCCCCAAGTCGTGTTTTAGCTTTTTGTTTCTCGCTTAGAATATTATTGCAAAGATAATACTTAACCTTATGGAGAAATCTAAGTGATAAGAAACAGTACACTATGTCTATCTCTAACTATTTCTGCCTCATATGTAAAACCACGCAGGGAGATCGGAAAAAATGGATAGGATGTAGGCTAACTGCAATATATTCTAACATAATAAATGTGTATATATAGTGACAGACATCACTGATAATGAACGGAAGAACCTAGATTGGTTATGCCTACTCTGCGTAGGTGAAGCCAGACAAGCCAATTTATATATATCAAAATTGAAGGAAGATGTGAATATGAGAGAAGAGGCCTTGAATTGGAAAACAAACTTGCGGACCTTAGCGCGCACACAGAGAATTCCACCCAAACTACTGACCTCACGGAGAAAGTTGATATTCTTGCTATGAATATGGAATCAATTAAGGCAACACTTCAAACATTAATGGACCCAAACCCGGAGAAACCGACATTTGCCGACAAAGTTAAGGAACAAAATCTGTTGGTAATTAAATCAACCAATACATCTAAAATTACTGAAAGAAAACGAGAGGTTGAACAGGCACTTAAAGACATTCCTATACTTAACACGAGGTCAACTAAGAACGGAAATGTTGTTGTAAATTTTGCAAACAAAATGATCAGAGAATAGGCTGCAAACAAAATTCAGACATTGGTTGCTGACACTGAAACGAGAAAAATCGGAAAATTAAAACCAAAAATAATGATATGTAATGTGTACAATGATGAAGATGATGTAATGCTTTGATTCAAAGAAATCGTTGCCTGGACCAAATCCAAAATATAGAAGAGAAAATAAGTGTAGTCCAGAAGAAAAATGCTTCAGGTGGGACCACCCACCATGTGCTGAAATGTGATCCTGAAGTTCGGAGGGCTATTCATGATAATGGGGACAACGTTTCGTTAAGATGGGGTACTTATAACATACGTGATAGGTACCACATGATCACCTGCTACCACTGTCAGAGGTATGGACATCTTTAAAAAGATTGCAATTCTAAGAATGATGATAAAGTTTGCGGGAAATGTTCAGGAAAACATTCCACCAAGGAGTGACTACATAGTAAATTCTAGAGAATGCAAAGCTTATGACTTGGAATTGAAAAACTTGCAGAAAATACTGATCATGGTTACTAAGGATGTCATAAACTGTGGCTATGTAAATATACAATCTGTAGGTAATAAGACTATTCAAATTCGAGAATTGATAAACGAGAAATATTTGGACATACTAGCATTATCTGAAACATGGTTAAATAACTTGCACAAGGCAAAGATCACTGAAATGACGCCCCTCACACACACATTCTTTCACATACCGAGAGAAGGTAGGTCTGGTGGTGATGTCGGACTCATTATTCATAAAAGTTACTCAAATCTCAAAATGTTAAAAAGAACTAGTGAATATATAGAAATCAACTTTACGGTAAAAACCAGAAAAATATCCTTTGTAACAGTCTATTAACCTCCGAGAACAAACACTAGCATCTTCTAAGAAGAATTCGGTGCTTTCATTGAGATGATTATTATGGAGAAAAAAGAATTAGTTATCTGTGAAGACTTCAATTTTTGGATGGATGGCGGATCAAATCCCGACGTTTGGCATTTAGCAAGTTATTAGAATCATATCGGCTAGTGAATAATGTCGATTGTACAACTACTTTACATTAAGGCTTTCAAGAGGAAACTGAAGACTTTCTTATTTCATGATTCGTATAACAGTGACGATTTAACAGTAAATGAACAATACGTGATATGAAACGTTAAATACTCTGAACGAACAAGGTAAAACGACAGTGGAGGTCCTGTAGAGAGTGGGGTTCCCCTGCTGTAGGGGACCGGAAAAGCAGCCGTCAAAGTAAGTAAAGTAAAGAATGGGACTTTAAAATAATAGAGCTGCAAAAATCCATTTATTTTTGGATACTTATAAAAATCTTAAAAGCGATAGAATATAAGCAGCTACAAAGTTATTTAGCTTAGATACCAGATAAATGCAGACATTCCAAAGCAATTAAAGCGCAAACAGACAAACCAATTTCCATTACCTCTTAAATTTTCCATACTTCATGAGAATCGACTGAAAGTTTCAAAATAATACTTTCACCTGAATTTTTTTTACATCCACTCTTTTGAGTAGACCCGCTAGACATTCAAATGCTAGGAAAATCTACACGCGAAAAGCAATATACATTTCTACCAGGAACCTCGTCTGCAATTTGCCCGTAAAATGCAAAAGGAAAAGTCCCCCAACACCCTGAAACACTAGTTCACGCATGGTTTTTCTCTGTTTCACAATGGGAAAAGAATCATAATCAGGTTTGACAGTTTGGGGAATTGGAGAATTGGTATTGTATTCTCTGGCGGAACGTGGCAACTCCAACAAGAGAAGTCAACGAACAAAATAAGCATGAAGGGGGAGAGTCATTATTCTTAACATCGGAAGTGACCCGACATTTTCAAGACATGGTACGTATGTGTGTTACAAGTGTAGAAAGAAAATAAAAGTAAAAAACCAAAGGTCAAAAAAAAAAAAATGCAGAAAAATAAATCATGATCAATGTTAGAATTTATAATTTTCTTTATCTTTCGTTTATATAAACAGACAAAAATACACATTTTATACATATATATATATATATATATATATATATATATATATATATATATATATATATATATGTGTGTGTGTGTGTGTGTGTTTTTTTTTCTAATACTTTAATGTGTTTCCTAAAAAAAGGCCATCAACGAAAATTAAAGAATAAAACAAATCACTATATTTAACCTATACACACAGGCCCTCTTCACGGTACACGTGCAGATGCTGCTAGTCTGCTTCAATGCCTTTTCCTGTATATAGATCTGGGATTGCTGAATCCCTTAATACAGTTCCATCTAAAATTAGTGCATGGTGCAAATTATGGGGCAAGAAGTTGAATTCTAATAAAACTCAAAGTATGATTGTAAGTAGGTCGAAGAAACTGGCTCCTCAACATCTATTTCTCTGCATTGATAATGTTTCTTTAACTCTGTATGAATCTTTTAAAATTTTCGGTGTGATTCTTGTTGCAAATTAATTTTGAGAAACGCATTAGGTCAACCTCTTCTTCATTTGCACAAAAATTGGCTTATTTAGAAAATAGTTTTATATTTTCGGTGATGAATCTATTTTGAGGATATGTTTTAATTCTTTCATTGTGCTTTGTTATACGTACTTTTCTCCTTTCTGGTCTTCAGCTGCTGAATCTCATCTAATTTTGTTGGACAGGCAGTTGCGGTCTAAAAATTTTTTTATTCATGATCTACTGTAGATATTACTCTCTGGTAAAGTCGTTCAGTTATTTCGTTATGCATGTCCCATGAGATTTTTCATAATTCTGACAATCCTTTGCGTTTAGATCTTCCTAGACTGTACTATCCTGTACGTAGTACGAGGTATACAGTTAATTGTAACATTCATGCCTTCACAATCAAAAGGCTCAATAATAAAACAGTATTCTAGAAGTTTTATTCCAGCTGCCTAATCAGGCAGCTGAATCGGTGGAATTTCGGAAGTTCAAACTTACAGCAAATGTTTTTATGTCGAACAGGCTGGCATAAGTCTCTATTCATAGATTACATATGACAAACCTATTACACGTTGTTACTGATCTAAAGATATTCTAAATTTATTATTCGTTACTCATCTAATTTACCTATTTCTTTATTTTCTTTCCCCACTGGGCCATTTGTGCCTGTTTGAAAAGGGCTTATAGCATCCTGCTTTTCCAATTCAGGATGATATTGCCATATGGTCATTTATATCCAGAAGTATTTGATAGTAGTTTTCCTCCAAACAAATAAGACACGATTTTCTTTTTTAATATCTATATTTTAAGGCTTTCATTATACTTTCCTGTGTTATGTTTTAGGAACAAGTGATAAATGTAATAAAAAATAAAACTTTACAAAATTTCTGTCAATATGAGAGAGAGAACTTTACAAAATTTCTGTCAATATGAGAGAGAGAGAGAGAGAGAGAGAGAGAGAGAGAGAGAGAGAGAGAGAGAGAGAGAGAGAGAGAGAGAGAGAGATAGTACGATTTCCCTTAGAAATACCATCTTCACAATATTCACTTCTAGAATTTTTACCTAAATAGGCAGAATTTCGTCATATAAAGTTTTCCATCGGATACTTACATATACAACAGGCACGCCTTTAGCCTGCAATGGACTACCTACTGTACGTATGATGATGATGATGATTCTGATATATATACAGTAAATTTATGTGTGTATATATATATATATATATATATATATATATATATATATATACACACACACATATATATATATATATATATATATATATATAACATATATATATATATTATATGTGTGTATATATATATATGTATATATATATATATATATATATATATACAAATATATACATATATATGTAAATATATGTATACAAATATATACATATATATATATATATATATATATATATATATATATATAAATATATAAATATATATATATATATATATATATATATATATATATAAATATATATATATATACATATATATACAGTATATATATATTTCTATATATATACAGTATATATATATATATATATATATATATATATATATATATATATATGCTACGCATTCATACTTAATGTACATATATACAAGTCTCTGTATGATGAGAAAAAGACGCTGTATTTTTAATGCTATTAGAAACTGAATGGATA
The DNA here is from genome assembly GCF_036898095.1 of Palaemon carinicauda. Lineage (NCBI taxonomy): Eukaryota > Metazoa > Arthropoda > Malacostraca > Decapoda > Palaemonidae > Palaemon > Palaemon carinicauda. The sequence continues at coordinate 19,809,744 of NC_090727.1, read as the reverse complement.
TAAATTTTCCAGGAAAAATATGAATAGGTACATTAACGGAAGCGCTTGGGATAATTAGAGATATTGGAATGCAATACCTGCCTGCTCTGAGCAATATTGCGTATACTCTGCAATAATTAAAACGAAAATGCCAAGAAATAATCCCTGTCTATCATTATCTTACCCAAGTTTTCCATTTCAGAATCTTATAATTTACTGAGCTGTGTGCAACTTTACATCGATGCCATTTAGATCTGTAATAAAAAGTCCTTCATCGTCATTTAGAAATACTTTAAATTTAAAGTTGAAATAATTATCCGATATCTACTTGGAATTACTGCATCATCATTATCATTATCATCACGAAGTTTCCAGCGAAACCAATCATCTGCAAACAATGTCTAAAGATTTTTCTTTTACATAAAAAAGAAGAATAATTTCAAACTAATCGCCAAACATATAGGAGAGTTATGCCTAAATTCTAAAAGCATACTTTTCATCCATGGCCTTTTCAGGGCTAGAAAATGTCTTCCCCTTTTCCCAGAGTCATATAAATCCATCATATCTATAAAAAAAAAATCATGATTTGCCCTATTTATTGTTTTTGATGATTTCACTTGTGTAAAATAAATAAATAAATATATATATATATATATATATATATATATACATATATATATCTATGTATATATATATATATATATATATATATATATATATATATATATATTCAACTAAAAAATTTGAAGTGTATACCCTTGGCGTTTGTTTCATATTGAACCTACAACTACTACAGTAATGAAACTCATTGAGATTCAACCTGATCCTTTACGAATGGGCTTTCAGCGTTTTAATACTAAACATACCAAGCTAAAATAAAAAAGTGATTGAAAAAAAAACGTGGCGCTATTTGTAGCAAACACACGCATACACACACGCACATATCGTCTGGTGGACTGATACAGTGATACAAATTTCGTTAAGAGTAAGAGGACGTACGGACTTCAAAACAATTTGAGAACAAATGGGAGGGGAATGTGACCAACTAGGTGGGTGAACTTATACCACATTAAAGAGACTCGGGTCTTTAAATTTTACCTAGTAAAAGGAAAAAGTCAGCTTTGAAGATTTATATATATATATATATATATATATATATATATATATATATATATATATATATATTGCATGCAGTTGAAAAGCACAAAAAGCACTCCAACGAGCAAATATTCTTATTGGTCTATAATAGTTAGCCATAAAGAGTTCCTACCAAATATAACTGGTTGAAAGGAGATACATCTACGACTCAGATGTTCTTGGTAGAAATACTCTAGGAAATTGGTTGCCACAATCTACGATAATTGGTACTGTACAAAGGCTTTTGATTTCTTAAACCACGAGCTTTTGAAAATAAACTCGACATATCATTCATCATAGAATTCTTTTCACACACAAAAAGTACAACCACAATTCAACTAATTACTACTAACAACAAGTCCACCTTTGGTGAAATTTTCTTTAAAAATAAAACGCAAGAACAAATGGAAAAACAAACAAACAAACCATACACACACACAATACCTTGAGAGCGGTAACCGTGAAGTTCAGGAAAGCTATTTTGGCTTGTTTTCCTGAGGAAATAATTGTAGTTTACGGAATCCAAAGCCATTCCCTTTCAAACAGTACCTTCATCCCACTTTGTTTTCAAAGAGGAAAATAATAGCAAGACAGTTTTTCATGATCAAACGAACCTTTGAGTGCGCATACCAGTTTGGAAGAACACTTTGAGGTCTTTAAAAACGTGATCATTCTAAAGTTAGATATTTCTATAAGATGTTGAATATTTAAAAAAAAACAGTGAAAATTGGACACTTCTAAATATGAAAAGCAACACACACTTTAAAAAGTGAATTTAAAGTTTTGCCTCTGTTTCAGAGTAATTTATCAAGCAGACGATACCAAATAAAACACTAAACGCAATAAAAATTTCATAAAATTAATTTCCCCTGGTTTGGACTTTGTACATGTTACCGGTAAAAAAAAAGGGGGGGGGGGGGAATAAACGTGTGGGATAAATACGATGGCCAATGACTCGAAAAAAAACGAGTTTTGTTTTGGTGCTGTAATAGAAGGGGAATGAAAGAAGAACTTGCAATAATTCTTTTCACTAGAAAATCAGAAAACAGAGGAATTTTCTTATCACGTATAATCATTTTTGGGGACATTTGAATGATATACTCATTATCACTCATCGCAATCGTTTGGTAAAAATATGAATTTTTAATTACCATTCATACGAAAACCGTGTATCTACAAGCAATCACACAAACAAGCAGATCTATGAATAAAATTTCTCGCAAGGATATAATATTGGGAAGTGTTGACGCATTAATAAGCATATTATAACCTTGTATTAAGCATATACCAATCCTAATAAATGTCATGCACAGAAAATATTTTCATATGTGGTTAAATAACAATACTTGTTAACTCCTGCAATAAAAAATCATTATTCCTATATACATACCAATACCAGAATATAATATTTACCAAATTGGTCATTAACAGCTATTCGGGCCTAAAATTAATTTTTAAAAATATAGCACTTGACATTTTACCCAAACGTTAATATTCCAGTCAAGAGTCATACGCAAATTACAAAACCGTTTTATCGTCCATAACATTTTGTCAAAAAGGTCGCCGTTTACAGAAAATAATTGAATATACTATAACATATCAAGCCTTTTGTTTTTACTTTTACCTACTTTTGTACCTGAATATATGTCTACTCTAATAGGAGAATCAGTTCCTCTTTTTAATAAGGGAAATGAGATGGGTAGACGGCATATGGTGGTTCCAAAACCAGAATGAAATAAGAATAATATTTGAAGATATTACAAATATAATAGTAGGAAGAAAATGCCCCCGGTAAAAAATAAAATATAAAAAAAATAAAAGATAATTGATGAATTATGAAAGTAATATGATCCGATTAAACTTTGATACGAACTTTGATGATGATGATAAATGAGAGAGAGAGAGAGAGAGAGAGAGAGAGAGAGAGAGAGAGAGAGAGAGAGAGAGAGAGAGAGAGAAACCTGGGATATAAGTATAATACAGTATATACCCCTGGGGAAAACTCAAAGAGATAAGTGAGAATAATCAAGACATCGGAAAACTGCTGATGTTATTTCAGGGAAAAGGTAACTTGAAATTGTTCCTATCAAAACTTTCCGTCTGCTTCACACTTTTTATTCCTTGTATCTCAAGTTAAAAAAAATGGGAAGGGGGGAGGTCGATAAACCTTTGTGGAAATCGCTGAGTTACACCAATTTATACGTAGATTAAACCCATTGTGCTTGGTTCGGCTCAGCTATTTTCCTGGTGGTTCCGCTAGTTTCCAACTTTATTCTTAATGTCTAATACTTTCGTATAAATGTGAATGTGTGTTTTAATGTGTAAATGGCCAAGAGATGATTTCCTGTATCGTATAAAATATATGCTGCCCGTGTATTATGTATACAATTTTAATACTGATAAACACACATGTAAAGGATAGAATTATTTTTTATTGTTATTTTCAAAGAGAGAGAGGGGAGAGATCAATGTAAAAGTTTCAAGTGTTTTGTTAAATTAAAATCTGTTCCAGTATTTATTTCAAGACAACGCCTTTTGACATTTCTCTATAATAATTACCAATACAAACAATGCATTGGTGACCGGTAATCTTAATATCTGCAAATAAAAAAAAATAACGATAACAAATACAACACTAACGATTGCATTGCAAAATCGTGGTTGACTTCTCCATTCGTATAACAACAGAACCTTACTCTGAGAACAATGGCCAACAGGACTGGAATCTGAAAGTGTTTTTAGTTAAGAACATAAGACAAGAAAACGAAAAGAATGGAAATTAGGGGAGACTTAATCACATAGAAAGCAATAAACAAACAAAGCATTAATATCTTTACCTACTAGGGATATCGGGATAAATAAGAATGAACTTTATGGGTCCTTTTGAAAAAACTACAGGGGGAAAAAAGAGAAAAAATAGCGAGGAAATTATTAATTTTACCTCTGCATGACATAAAAGAAAACATGAAAAGGAGGGAAGAAACTAATACTTTTACCCATGCAAGGTATAAAAGAAAGGTCTATTTCTTGCAAGAGGAGAGCTGATTGAAAAATGAAGCAAGTAAATTGTTTCCGATTTTTTAATATGAAGGCAATTTCTTCCCCTTGATATGCCCTTATTGGATAAAGGTAACGAGATAGTTACCCGAAGGATGATTTCTTTCTTTTCATATGGTGTAACAATTGCTCATAGAATTATTAATGAAATCTCTACGGGGGCCAAAAAAGAATATTCATATACCCATCAAAAAGAGAGATGGATCTGTTATAACAGAAAATGAAAAAAAGGGCAACGTTGGATGGAACACTTTATTGAGGACATGTACATGGGATATGAAAGGAATTATTTGATTGATATACCTGAAGCTGGTGGAAACCTTGAGGTGCCCATGAATGCATTAACTGTGTTGAAATCGAAGCTATCATTGAAAAACTCAGGAGATGAAATACGATAAAATAACTGCGATGATTTTGGCCGAAAACGAAGTGACTTCCAGAATACTACTAGATTATTTTGTAGAATGTGCCATGAAGTGGCAAAATCCGTTGAATGGACGCTAGGAGTGTTGGTAAAAAAAAAAAAAAAAAAAAAAAAAAATCTGACATTGCAATAATTACAGAGGCATCACACTTACGTCAGTTGTCATGGAAATATATAGCATGCTCCTTTTATAGACTAAAGACAAAGACATAATAAAGAGAGATGAACAAGCAAAATTTCAAAAATGTATAAGTTGTACTGACCAAATTTTCATTTTAAGACATTTACAGCAATGTGTAGAATAGAGAAATTCACTTCTGATGGCATTTGTGGACTATGTACCTTTGATAGTGTGCACCGGACAATTTTGTTCAGAGACCTGCATTATTATGGAGTTCCTCTTAAATTTGTAAATTTGATTCTGTGTGAGCATAGCAAGGGCAAAGGTAATATTAATGGAGTCCTATCAAATGAATTTCCAGTGAGCAATGAAGTACTCCAAGGAAACGTGTTGTCACCTACGTTGTTAATCCTCCTCAAGGGTTTTGTAATGGATAAAACAGTTTGGGGATGGTAAAAAAGGATTGTACTGGATTGGTAACAGGAAATTAGCAGACATAAGGTTTGCAAATAACGCTGCCCTTATTAGCAAAACGCCTCACGACTTGCAAAGGTTCCTTACCAGATTTCATGATATGTCAATGAGGTTGAACTCAATCCTAATAGAAAAAAGACAGATGATGAAAACGGAATATGCAATGGAAGATGAAATATCATTGGAAGTAAAGATAATTACTGGGGAGGAATCATGTAAATATCTTGGAAGTATTACCTCTAATACAGGGAATTTAATGAAAGATTGAAAAAAGCAAATCTGACAATGGCTAGGTTAAGTAAAATTTGGAAATCATATCGCCTGAAATTACATATAGAAATCAGGCTATATACAAGTTTAGTGAGATCGGTGTTCCTGTCTGGACATGATTCGAGGTATGACAATGAAACAATATAAAAACCGATTTCATAGATTTGAGAACAAAGGCGTCATAAGAGTATTAGGAGTTAAGTGGATTAGAAATGAAACTATAATAGAGATTACTCAAGTGCCATATGTGGATGAGATGATTGTGAGGGGTAGATGAAGATGGTTTAGGCATGCTCTTCCCACTCCCCAAGAAGGATTAGTTCACCAAACTTTCAACTTGGCTCCAGAAGGCACTAGACGAGTTGGAAGGCTCAGGCCTACATGGCTGAGGACTATGGAGCGTGAAGTAGGAAGTGATGAATGGAGTAGTACTGATTTAAAAGCTAAAGATAGAGATGACTGGCGAAATCTAACTGAGGCCCTGATGATGATGATGATGATATACGTGTGTGTGTATACACACACACGCACACACACACACACACACACATATATATATATATATATATATATATATATATATATATATATATATATATATATATATATATATATATATATATATGTATATATATTTATATATAAGGAATCTGAACATAAATGCTTTCGAACCAAAATGAAGACCAAATACTTGTAAAATAGAAAAGAGGATATGTATATATATATATATGTATATATATATATATATATATATATATATATATATACATATATATATATATATATATATAGAGAGAGAGAGAGAGAGAGAGAGAGAGAGAGAGAGAGAGAGAGAGAGAGAGAGAGAGAGAGAGAGAGAGAGAATATCTGAACATCATTGCTTTCGAACCAAAATGTAGACCAAAAACTTGTAAAATAGAAAATAGGATTATATACATACATATATATATAGTATATATAAATAGTATATATATATATATATATATATATATATATATATATATATATATATATATATATATATATATATATATGAATACAAAAAGAATATTTTATATTATTCAAAAAGGCTAGTTGAATGGTGGTAGAACTAAATTTCTACTAATAAAGTTCAAGGGCATATTAGAATTCACATTCACCGTATTAAGCGTACGGAAATTTATAAAAGTTACAAGAGTACTGTGTCAAAAGATTGACTAAGGCCTTAACAGCAAACATATTTTCCAGAGCTTTTCTCACTTTAGCCTCACATTCACAGTACTGTATAAATATAGAAAAAAAAGGGGGGGGGGGCAAGCACTACTGCATCCTGGGAAATGTTGACTAGCTTGTAATCTCCTGTATTATTTCCATCAACAAAAGAGTTATTTATAAGTTCTCACTAAATATTACCCTCAGCACACCAAATACTGGAGTTTAAAATCCATAGGGTCATCTTGTTACTTAAGTCATAACTAATTTTCTACCAAAGTATTTGAAACGTCACTTCAATAAGTCTTTTGTTCAATTCTTAGCGGGAATATGGAACAGATGCCATGTATCAATTTCTGCAGGATTAGAGTTCACACGAACAAGTATGCACAGCAATTAACAATTATGATAATCATCATATTCAGTGGCCATGATAAAATCACGATAACATCTTGAGAGAGAGAGAGAGAGAGAGAGAGAGAGAGAGAGAGAGAGAGAGAGAGAGAGAGAGAGAGAGAGAGAGAGAGATTTGAAAAAAAAAACAGTTTTCCATTACCATGTTACTACAATCCCTATGAACCACAACGCCCGAAACCTCTACCCGAAACAAAGCCTCGTTCCAAATTCTACAAAATCACAAAAATTGTATATTAAACAAAATCGCTCTAATTTGATATGAAGATCGTCACCTGCAATGGAGGTTCGAGGTAAACAAAACTTTTAGTTTTTATCGCTCATATTACGAAGCCTTTTATGTGACATGTCCACAGGCAGTAGGTATGAAAGCAGATATTAATTTAATTTCATATTGTCATTATAATGGAATAAATCACTACGTGATTATGAGCATCGGGAGTTTGATATTGGTACTGTAATAGATTCTAATTAATTGGAAAGGATTTTCACTGGACCTATTCACGATTTTCTCTATTGTTATAAAAATAAAGTTTACTTACCAAAAACTAAAATAAAATATTCTTATGACTCGTCCTAGAGTTTTGAAATCTAGCTTTAACATCTGCCTTCGTTCAATACATAGAATGTAATAAGTATTTATATAAAACTTAGATGAAATCACATTACTATAAAAAACTGTCCACACTTGATATTCAACACTGTTGTGAAAATTAATATTGATAATGATCGTTTGGGGGCCAAAAATATCGTTGGGTCAGGAACTATAAAAATCCAGACCCCATGCATAGAGATGGTTGATCTAAAAAAAAAAATGAAAAAAAAAGCAGGATTGCATATATAATGACTTACAAGTGAGAGAGAGAGAGAGAGAGAGAGAGAGAGAGAGAGAGAGAGAGAGAGAGAGAGAGAGAGAGAGAGAGAGAGAGAGAATTTTCATATTAAAGAAATTTAACCACGTTGAAATGTAAGAGTAAGAGAAGGGAATGTTATTACGGAAGTATAAGAATGAAAATACAAGACAAAACTCTTTATAGCAGTTAAGAATACACAGTTACGGCAAAAAATCCGTATTGCGCAAAGAGGAAGGTCTGCAATAGTTAATATATTGACCAAAAAGTATAACCAAAATACGATTTAAGATAAAAATTTAAATAGAGGATGAAAGGAGCATAAAATGCCATCTTTGTATTCAAATTTATTTCTGCAAAAACTTGAGCCTAAAACCAGGAATAATTTATTTTCATGTACATTGCTGTTTTGCACAATTAAAAAGCACCCATAAATGTTAGGTAAGGTAAGATTTCCTTACGTCATAAAAGAATCAGTTAGAACAGGAAAAAAATCGACTAAAAACAAAATAATATTATCCAACTCTGAAATTGTGCAATAGTTTCGCTGGACGAAACGGTCGCTCTGTTCCATTACGTGAAGTAATATCAGCTGTAGAAATTCCGGTCGTCCTACTAATTCAATATTAAATGTATTTGTGCAGTATGAAGCTGCATAAAGATTTTAGTACTAGAGAAATAATCCTTTCCTGGAATGAGTAATACGAGCCAATCACTCGGTCCGGAAAATGTCTTCATCTGGTTAAGGATCTGGAAAGTTACGAGACAGTATGTCACCATTTTTAGGATAACATCTGAAACAAACACAACCAATAATGTCTTATGTGTGCAAAGCAGTCGCCGTTATTCTACAATCATTTGTCTCACACAACGCAGAAGACATTCCATTATCAAGACGGCCAACAAGACGCTAAATACCTACACATAGATCATTCATTTATATAATATTCTGGGAAGATCATTCAACGTTTCACTGATAGTTTTCATATTTAAAAGACAATGGAAAATAAATCATTTTCCTTATAACTATATTTCAAATTAAATTCGATATGTCAATGGAAAAAAAATCTTCAAGACAGACTAGCAATAGGCAAGGTGGAAACATATCAAAAGTAATCAGCAATCACTTTGGTTGATTCCACTTTCAAACTTGAAAACAAAACCGTACCATAACAAAAAGTCAATCAATTATATCCTCTTATTTATCTTAAGGCAATATATATATTGATAAATATATATATATATATAATATATATATTGATATATATATATATATATATATATATATATATATATATATATATATATATATTTATATATATATATATATATATATATATATATATATATATATATATATATATATATAGTGTATTTGTGTATAACAGAAGCCTTTTAATACCAATTTCTGTGGATAAAAATGTAAAAGCGACAAGATCATATATAATGTTAATAACAATACTGTAAAACACTAATAAAACTTATGTACTATGTCTATAATCTCGATCATACATACACATTTTATAATATATATATATATATATATATATATATATATATATATATATATATATATATATATATATATATATATATATAAAATGTACATATATGCATTTTTACCTTTAATAGATACAGCTAAGGCTAAACAAGTATTGTGGAATGACGTTACTATTCCTTTGTCATCCTTCCTCTTAAACCCAAAACGTAATCGATCGCTCTACTGACTAATACTAAGTGTTGAAAAAGATATAAATGTTTTCATACACGTATATTCGTAGCCATAGGTGTAACATACCTTTAAATAACTCTTATCTATGTATTAGGCAGGTAGAATATCTATGACACACTATGGAAAAATTGTATTTATTGTCTTCCGGTTTTCGCTGATATGTAAATGTTTTGTAAATGTTTAAATGTTGAGCTCTGAATGGGATTCCAATATCCAATTCGCTGCGGGACATTTAATCGGAGAGAAATCGGTGAGAAGCTATTTTGGGAAATTGAAAAATATTCCTATTTTCCGCTTGATCATTTTTTAGTTGGAGCTTTTCATTTCGTGGAATTGGGGTTATTACAGATACCGAATTAAAACTAATAAAAAACAAACATAAATAAATTATGTAGATAAAACTTGTTGATAATAATAATTTCGTATGGCGATTATACGTATTGTTTTAAAAAATACGATTTATTCTATTGTACTACAATTTGTGTGCCTCCCCACAGAATTAATCTTTAATTACTTTCCTGGTTACATGACTACACGTTTAAAAGACTATTGGATTCATTAATTTACTGGATACATAAATCAGTTGTTAAATCATATAATCATATTTCTAGTGGCGTGTGACTGTTTATCTATTCATAACGATACAAGGCAAACAGTATCATGTAAATTTCGCCACACTATAAAATATCCACTTCATAGAGTAAAATAAATGCCTGAAGCTGAGGAAGACCTTGATGTGCCCATGAATTGATTTAGTGTGTCTGAAGTTGAAGCTATCATTGAAAAATTCAAGAGAAGGAAATCCCCAGGATACGATGGAATAACTGCTAAAACGAAATTGGCCGAAAATGAAGTAACTCCCAGAATGCTTACAAGATTATTTTACTTTCCTAATATAATAGAAAGTTATGAAAAAAAAAACATTTGGTAAACAATATAGATTACAGTAAGAAATTTTTTTTTTTTTTTTTTTACATTTCTGCATCTAAACCAAACAGGACACATGTTGTGTGGCACGTGCACATACGAGGTCATGAAGAGCACTTGAATTTTAATGAATTCTCCCATTTTTATTATAGGATCCCATAGCGTCTCAACAGGAATAGGCTTACATCATTCTTAATTACAATCTATACCTGTGAAAAAGAACTCTTTAATTCCTTGTATTTTCCTTTAGAAAAGATAACATCAACGTAGCAAATAAAGTTGCAATTATATATTAATGAATTTATGTTAAAATAAACCAAAGAAGAATATGGCCACTTTTCGAAATACTATTATGTCAGATTCTCCACCTAGAGCAACCTACATGCATTTGGAATAATGTGCAGGAGCTCACAACGAATCGAAGATCTTTGCATATCTAATAACATCCACTAAATATCGAATTCATCTTTATATATTGTTACATATCTAAGAAGAGGAAATATGGCAAATACCTTTATTATTCCCATTCCCCACTAAATCTTGAGTAACATAAATCACCAAGATGAATACTTACTTTATCATTTACTTTCCTTCTTATTTTACAGAGATAAGAAGGCTAAAGGAATGGAAATTTCCGGACACATCTGCGTTTGATTCATATCTCAATAACCTTTGGAAAAAGTGACATACATCGGAAATAAGAGAAGAGAGTTCACTGATTAGAAACTTGATACAAAAAAAAAAATATTGGTAATTTAGATAAACTCAACCAAAGTTGAATATGTTTTTACGCCGAGATGCCTCATCTTTCGTTCATGTTAGTGAATTAATTTCGTGTTCCCATTTTCTACTCTTATTTTTCATATCTTTGTAAGAAATCCTTAAATAAAGCTGAAAATGGTTCCCCTTAATGTTAGTGAATGATACTGCATTTCCCTTTTTATGATTAAAAAAGAACAATAGTAGACTGATCCCATCAACACTAATCAATAACCAAAAAACAGTAAACTTTTAATATGGGACTTATCTTACATGAAAAACTAAATGTATAAATAAAAAAAAAATACAAATAAAATAGCAATAAAGGAGACTAGTTGTACAATATATCTCGTTCATTCTTCCATTCTTTCCGAGCCAAGAAATGGAAAGAGATACGCTCACCAAATTTCATTCTTCCTGAGAAATGAAACTATGATATAGGACTTCACGAAATAATTCCGGTCATTTTTGGGGGTTCCTAAGAGTTTTTGTGGTGAGCCTATTGATATTGATATTCTCATCTGTTTAGAATAAGGTGGTATACCACTGTGACTCAGTTTTTAAAGAAATTTTTTATCTCAATATGATCTAGACGGCTGTTTATCTGTGGTAGTTCAGGCTCAAAATTAAGTAAAAATATGAAAATTCTCGTTGGACTTCATTCATCATAAGCATAGCACGAGTAAGTTTACAAGCATCTCTTGAGTTTACCCTTTTGTACCAAGCATTTAATGTCTGTTTGAAAACGGAAGTCTTGAGTGACTTCAAATTCACTATACGCCGTCAAGAAAAAAAAATATCTACAATACGTAGAAATATAACACTGAAACCAAACGACAATGTTTTCTAGCACTACCAAGTTTATGCAATAAACAGCAACTAATGGTAAGAAAATTGAAGTTGTCGTTGGTCTTTTGGTGACATGCCCTTACGCCCAAAGATAACTTGAATTTGTCAAAAGAAGACATGATTCTTCACACACACACACACACACATATATATATATATATATATATATATGTGTGTGTGTGTGTGTGTGTGTGTGTGTGTGTGTGTGTGTGTGTGTGTGTGTGTGTGTGTGTGTGTGTGAAGAATCATGTCTTCTTTTGACAAATATATATCATCATCATCATCACCTCCTCCTACACCTACTGACGCAAAGGGCCTCGGTTAGATGTCGCTAGTAGTCTCTATCTTGAGACTTTAATTCAATACTGCTCCATTCACCATCTCCTACTTCACGCTTCATAGTCCTAAGCCATGTAGGCCTGGGTCTTTCAACTTTTTTAGTGCCTTGTGGAGCCCAGGTGAACGTTTGGTGAACTAATCTCTCGTGGGAAGTGCGAAGAGCATGCCCAAACTACCTCCATATACCCCTCACCATGATCTCATCCACATATGGCATTCAAGTAATCCCTCTTATAGTTTTATTTCTAATCCTGTCCAGCAATTTAACTCCCAATATCCTTCTGAGGGCTTTGTTTTCAAATCTATTAAATCTATTGGATATTGTTTCATTGTCATACCATGATTCATATCCAACGGTAACAACGATCTCACTAGAATGATATATAGTCTGATTTTATATGTAATTTCGGGCGATTTGATTTCCAAATTTTACTTATCCTAGCCATTGTCTGATTTGCTTTTTTCAATCTCTCACTAAACTCTAATGCTAAAGACCCTGTACTGGAGATCATAGTTCCTAGATACTTGAATGATTCCCCTCATTAATCTTTTCTCCTTCCAGTGATATTTCATTTTCCATTGCATACTCAATTCTCATAATCGGTCGGTCTTCTATTTATCCAGAGTCCAACCTCATGTGATATTTCATGCATTCTGGTAACCATCTCAAACTGTTCAACGCATTACAAAAACCATGAGGAGGATAAAGCACATAGGTGACAACATATTCCTTTGGTGTACTCCGCTGTTCACAGAAATTCATTTGATAGGACTACAATAACATTAACTTTGCACTTGCTATGCTCACGAAGACTTAAAAAAAATTCACATACTTAATAGGAATTCCATAAAAACGCAGAACTCTCCAAAAAAATTGGCCAAATTCTCAAAATGAAAACTTGGTCAGTACAATTATCTTTTCGATATCCTGCTTGTTCATACCTCAGGTGTTCATTGATCTTTCTCTCCAATCTCTTCAAAATAAGCATACTATATATTTTCTTAACAAATGACATAAGTTTGATGCCTCTGTAATTATTGCATCAATCAGATCTCTTTTTTTTTTTTTTTGTCATTTTTATCAGCACTCTTAACTCCCATTCATCAGGTTTTGTCTCTACATGCCATATTCTACAAATAATCTAGTAAGTATTCTGGTGGTTCCTTCATTTTGAGCCAGCATCATCTCAGCAGTTATTCCATCGTATCCAGCAGCTTTCCCTCCCTTGACTTTTTCAATGACAGCTTCGACTTCAAACACACTGAATCCAATCATGGGTACATCAAAGTCTTCCTGAGCTTCAGGTATATCAACCAAATTATTCCCTTTATATCTCCTATTCATAACCTCACTAAAGTGTTCCATCCATCGTTGTCTTTCTTCATCTTCTGTTGTTATAACAGATCCATCTCTGTTTTTATTGATTTTTTAATTTTTTTTTTATGGGTATATGCTTCTGCTTTGCCCCAGTAGAGATTTCATTAATAATTCTATAAGCAATTCTTACACCATAGCCACTTCCTGAATTCATAGCTTTGTCAGCCTCATCTGTTTTAATATCTAAATATTCTCTCCAGTCATTCCTGGCTTTTTTTTTTTTTACCTCATTATCAATACTGGCATACTTAGCATGCTCTACCTCGTAATTTTCATTCATTACTTCTTCGAAAACTTTCGATAATATTTTCATATCCATAGCTTGCTCCTTGTAACTATACGTCCCAAAACTTCACTACCCACTGACTGATATATGGTCTTAAAATCACACCATTCTTCATTAATTGTCTGCTCTTCATCTCTTAAAATCTCTAAGCTGCAAATCTATTCCTACAACTATCTATAAATGTTTCCCTGTGCTCTTCTTCTAGTCGTTTACTTGTATCAAACCTAAGTATTCTATCTACCTTTCTGTTGGGTGCTTTCCTTCTTAATTTCAATGTGGCTATGAGGAGCTGGTGATCACTACCAATATCTGCACCTTTATAGCTTCTTACATTTCTCAGAGTCCTCCTCCTCTCTTTATTAATGGCAATGTGATCTAATTGATTTTTGTAATTGCCACATGGCGAAGTCCATGTATATCTGTGGTTGTCCTTGTGCTGGAAGAGTACCTCCAATGACAAGATTGTTTGTTGAGTAGAAACTTATGAAATGTGCTCCATTCTCATTTGCAACTTCACCAAGACCCACGACATCCATCACATTCTCTATCCCTCGATTATTCCTTCCGACTTTAACATTAAAGTTACCAATCACCATTTTTCATATCTCTCTCTGCGATCTCATCTATTACACTCTGCAGTTCTTCATATTATTCATCTTTCCTTTCTTTTGGGGAATCATTTGTTGGTGCATAGCATACAATAATACTCATAGTGCACTGCTTTGATTTGAACTTTGCAAGTAACAATCCACTATTTACAGCTCTCCACTCAGTTAATGCCTTTTCTGCTCTACCACTTCTCTACCAACTGCATCTTTTCTTCCTGAATATAAATAAATATATATATATATATATATATATATATATATATATATATATATATATATATATATATATATGTATGTATATATATATTATATGTATATATATATATATATATATATATATATATATATATATATGTATATATATATTATATGTATATATATATATATATATATATATATATATATATATATATATATATATATATATATATATATACTGCCTTGGTCTAAAGTTTTCTTACCAATTCTCTTACATCGTGATATATATAAAGTAATATATATAATACCATATAAGGAATATTGCTCCCGTTAAATAGTCTGTGCCTTCTTTTTAAGTTGGTATTTAGATTCTATTGTATTCAAAGAAACCATAAACACACGAGTTATGGCACATGCAGAAATTTCAGTGACATAAGTGACGTAATGACAGATCGTTACTCAACTGGCGAACATTTGGCGTCGTCATCGCCCCCAGTAGCCTAATACCAAGCAGACTTTAAAGGTGCGCGGTCCGCATGGCAACCTAGGAATGCAATCAGACGGAGCTCATGGTTGGGATTCTTCGGTCTAAGTTTTCTTTCCTTTCCGCATCTTCCTTAAGTACTCATACATTTCTTTCCTCTTTATTACAGTACTTCCTTTTTGACTAACTGCTTACCTAATAACCGTCATAAATTGGAATCTCCGTTTCATCATCATGTTTATTGCATTCCAGTCTTTTCCTAATTTATAAACTCAATGTGAATTTATTATAATTCCAAGGACCTTACAGTGCTTTCTACATCTATCCTGTTTGGGAACATGATTACCAATCTAAATGAGAGTTGATTAAACATTTCTGAAGGAATGTCTGATTCTAAGCAAGTTGATATGAAAGTATGACTGCGAATAAACGCTAAATTAAAGATGTCGAGAAAAGTTAAAAAAATGGCAGCCATTAGTAATCATATTATTATCATTATTACTATCCAAGCTACAACCCTAGTTGGAAAAGCAAGATGCTATAAGCCCAGGGGCTCCAACAGGGAAAAATAGCCCAGTGAGGAAAGGAAATAAATAAATGAAGAGAACAAATTAACAATAAATCATTCTAAAATAAGTAACAACGTCAAAACAGACATGTCATATATAAACTATTAACAACATCAAAAACAAATATGTCATAAATAAACTATAAAAAGACTCATGTCCGCCTGGTCAACAAAAGAGCATTTGCTCCAACTTTGAACTTTTGAAGTTCTACTGATTCAACCACCCCATTAGGAAGATCATTCCACAACTTGGTAACAGCTGGAATAGAACTTCTAGAGTACTGCGTAGTATTGAGCCTCGTGATGGAGAAGGCCTGGCTATTAGAATTAACTGCCTGCCTAGTATTACGAACAGGATAGAATTGTCCAGGAATATCTGAATGTAAAGGATGGTCAGAGTTATGAAAAATCTTAGGCAACATGCATAATGAACTAATTGAACGACGGTGCCAGAGATTAATATCTAGATCAGGAATAAGAAATTTAATAGACCGTAAGTTTCTGTCCAACAAATTAAGATGAGAATCAGCAGCTGAACCCCAGACAGGAGAACAATACTCAAAACAAGGTAGAATGAAAGAATTAAAACACTTCTTCAGAATAGATTGATCACCGAAAATCTTGAAATACTTTCTTAATAAGCCTATTTTTTGTGCAATTGAAGAAGACACAGACCTTATATGTTTCTCAAAAGTAAATTTACTGTCGAGAATCACACCCAAAATTTTGAAAGAGTCATATTAAGAAGTCTCTATTACAAGGGTATAGAAACTAATTAAATCCTCTCTCTCTCTCTCTCTCTCTCTCTCTCTCTCTCTCTCTCTCTCTCTCTCTCTCTCTCTCTCTCTCTCTCAAACACACATACAAAATGACATACAAAGCGCTGATCAAACCGTTTGAGTATCAAGGAATGAAACCGCTAATTGGTTTTGGTTGTTTTCATTATACAGACACTCTCTGCTTCTCACTAATATTTGTATAGGCAACAATTCAGAAGTTTTACTAAACACTGGTGACTCCAATTTATTATTACTATCTTTATTGTTATTATTACTATAATTACACATTGTTGTTTATAATGAACATGCAATCTTATTGAATGAAATGTCGTATACTAGTACAGGTTCCTTCAGCTAACATAAATCACATTTAAAAAAAAAACATAATATATAAATATTCATTAATATGGCCCTTCTGTTTATATACGACCTTTGAACAGTTAGCCAGATTGTAGATTATAGATTTGTACAACTCACCGACCTGACACCAAATTCAGAATGGTTATAGTTGTGTTTTAAAACTAATGATATACAAAATTGTACTACAGTCGATATTACCAATTACCCGAAACATGAAAATGTCAATATTTATCAAGTATTATGACTAACATCATAATTAATAGAGTTCTTTGCCAGAATCTATATTACATTTACATTTAAGGCAACTAGTTTGACAAATTTCCTTTTACTTGCAGAACTTAAATATATTCCTAATTTTACTGAGGTGTCGATTATGATTCATATTTCCACAAGTGTACGAGCACACGTGTACACACACACACACACACAAACTAAGAGAGCCAGATGAGAGAAAATTCTTGTTACATTTCATCCAAGAATGAGCTTTCCTATCAGTATATGGCGTAATTTTCCAGTATCATGAAATGCATAGGCTGTTATCGCTTCCCATTTCATATCAATGTTCTCCCGTCCCAATTCACGCGCCATCTCATTCAAATTTAAATTCTCATTACTACTCAATTTCTCGTCTGCAATGTTTACGGTTCAAAATTCCACTTCATCACTTATTCCAGCTTATAGTATATATAGGGTTGTGGTGGCCTATAGGAACTGTCCCTGCCTAGCGCTCGCCGGACTGGGGTTCGAGTTATGCTCAAACTCGATAGATTCTTTAGTGTCGGCAGCCTCAACATCCTTGTGAGCTTAGGATGGGGGGTTTAGGGGAGTCTATAGCTCTGCCTGCCGAGTCATCAACAGCCATTGGCTGGTCCTCACTGATCCTAGGACGCTGATCATATGCATTTATGATCAGTTTCTATGGCATTATTCCCACACATCATTCACGGCCGTAATTTACAGCAGAGTTACGGTAATTTTAAGTGCTATATCCTTGGGCTTTCCGACCAAGTGTTGGAGAGCTCGAATTTCGTATTTGAACTGCACCTTTAACACACCTTTGTTTGTGTTATTGAGACGATAGAAAAGACACCTCACAGTTAGTTCGATAAATCCCTACCTACGCGCCCCCCCCCCCCCCCACCCCGTGCCAGAATGGAGAAGGGAAGGATAAAGAAGCCAAGATGTCTCACCTTGCGGAGCCATATAAGAAACCCACCTTGAAACCGCAAAGGACAGCCAAGAAGAAACTGAGCAGCACCTTACCAATAATCAGGAACTAGTAGAACAAAATAGAAGAGAAAGACAGCCAGGAGCCCACCGCTCATCCTGCCCAGCAACCATCTCCACAGCAGACCACCACCAACAGCACATCCACCCAGCCAACCCATCCAACCAGATAAAGGCTCACTCCTGGCACTAACACGACCTCCTATGGTGCCATAGCCGCCATGGAGGTCAGGAACCCACCCCTGAACATGAAAATTTGTTCCAATCGCAGGGGACAACTTGTCATATCTGGCCAGGACCTCACCATGCTTGGCAGAAATGTCCTGCAAGACTGCAGCGCATCGCCAACCTCCAAAGAGCAAATCGCCCATAAAACCTGCAGCCATGTCAATCCTACCAACCTCCAACCAACCACACCCCTTCTCAAACCAACTGCACCTCCCTTCCACGCCCTCACCACTAAGATTCACCTCTCCTTCCATCCCTTCCACTTCCTCCCACCAAACCCGACCACAACCATCTTCGTCCTCCACAATCATCTCCAATGCCTCAAGTGATTTTCCCAAGCTTGCTAGTCCTGCTGTCAGAAGCCATTCAAGCGCCTCACGCTCCTCCACTCCCTTAGCACCACACACCACTGAATGGAACGATTACGACCCCATCACTTACCCCATGGCTGCCTTCATTGCCGCAATTTCAAACGTCCTTTGCAACTTTTTAAGGTCACAAAAGATTAAAGTTTTCTCAGCAGTCCCTTGCCGATTTTATTTTCTATAACGTCGCCCAAGAACTCAAAGCCCTAGTCCTTTCATAGTCCCTCCAGCAAACAATCCCAACACAAACACACACAACAACGAAGAAATTCTCAGCTACACTAAAGTGAAAAGACTTCAATGGAACGCCTGCAGACTCAGAAACAAGTACGCCTTCTACAATCCCAACCCTTAGTGCAAAATCCAGACATCATTGTGCTGCAAGAAACCATGTTAAATGAGAATACACCATTTTCATTCTTAGGATACAAAGTATACACCAACAACAAGCGGATTAACTACTCTCATCAAGAATAGCATCCCCTCAAAAGAGTGCAAAGCATCGACTGTGGGACAGAGGTAACGATACTTAGTGTTCAGAGATCTCTTCTAGCCACAACCCTTACAGTCCACAATCTCTACAAATCTCCAACCAAAAGCATCAACGCAGAGGGGCTCTTTGCCGCTGCCTCTGAGGATGACACAATCATTGCAGGCGACTTCAACGCTCACCACCTGTTTCTGAACTCAACATCAGCAACGAACCAGACAGGCAGACACTTGCATACCCTATAGCAAAAATATCCCGACGTAACATTGCTAAACAATGTGTCAAAAGCAACCCATCTTAGGGGCGGTCATCTAGACCTCACCTCCCTGTCAAGAACCCTCCAAAGGTGTGCTAAATGACGACTGCATCCTGTCTGTGCTAACAAGTGATCACCTTGCCATAAAAATTTACCTCAGATTGGAGAAATACCCTTCTCCTTCTTCACCCCTGAAAAGGTGGAACCCAGACCTTGCAAACTGGGCAAGATTCGAGAAACCTATGACAGAATGGGCTCGAGAATATATCAAGAACCCTCACAATGACATCTCCAACCTATCACTTGACTTCAACAAACAACTAGATGTCGCCGCCAGTATATCCATGCCTCAGAATAAGCATTCAGGAACCAAGCATTGCAGATGCCTGGTACTGCAACAGCCGCATCAAGAAAAGGAATGCATGAATCAACCGAACCAGAAAGCTCTTCAGAACTGATGAACTTCATGATTTACTCGTTGAAATCACCAAACATTCCTCACAGGTAACACTGGGGAAGTGAAAATAGACAAATGGTACTCATGGTGCCATGAAATCAACTTCAACACATTTCTAGAAAAGATATGTGGCTGGTTCAACTAGATCTCTGGGAAATACAGTACACCCAGAGTCACCCACCCAGACCAATTAACAGAAGAAAACAGAATTGCAAACCACTTTGCTGACCGAGCCAAAAGTGCAAATGTTCCTCTGCAAACTATTAACAGGCAGAGAACACTGCTCCCAATCAGGAACAACATTATAGAAGCCGCCTGCAACATGAGAGATGACACCGACAATCCCTACACCATGGAAGAACTCAACACAGCTTTTGCAAAAGGCAGAAAGGACACTGGCCCTGGAGCCGACTTAATCACACACAGTATACTAAGGAACATGGGAAGCCCCGCAAAGTTGGTGTACTTGCACTTAATCAACAGAACACACACTGAAAGACTCTGCCCAATAACATGGAATCAACAAGACACTAAACCCATCCCAAAACCCAAAGAACCAGACACCTACCAACCCATAGCTGTAATCAGCTGCACTGGGAAAGTAGCTGAACGAATGGTACTCAACACACTTCAATGGAAAATAGACTCACTACATTCCAGCCTGTATGCCTACAGGAAAGACATAGGCACACAAGAATATATAACAGATGTTCTCACAACAATCAACGACAAAAAAAGTCTTTGTCATCTTTCTCGACCTTAAAAGCATTTGAGCTAGCCAGCTCCCTAGCCATCCTCTTCACACTTGTTGAAAAAAAGAGTGAAAGAACATCTACTGGCCTGGACTCGGAACTAAACGCTGAACCGAGAAGCCAGAGTCACCTTTCAAAGGAAAACCTCTGAATTCATCCCCCTAGCAAATGGAATGCCACAGGGGAGCATAATAAGACCCTACCTGTTCAACCTACTTATGGAGAACCTAGCCACTCTAGACCTCCCAAACGAAGTGGAAATCTTCATATATGCTGATGACATATGTATCATCTGCCCATATAAAGCACACATACGAAAAACCACCCAAAAGGCACTCGACATAATCCAAGCTAAATGCAAAGACCTTGGTCTAAAGATCAACACCAACAAGACCAAAGCCATGGCCATCAAACACCCACAAAAACCCTCAGAATTTCACTCTGATGGGTGAAACCATAGAATTGGTAAGTCAATTCATGTATCTAGGAATAATCATCAACAAAACTATCACCGGCCAATGAAGTAACCTACCTTAGAGAGAAAAAAAAAAATTCGTCACTCAGCCATGAAACAAATGACCTTCCTCAAACAAGGAGTATAAAACAGCCTACTAAGACTGTTTTACGTTCAAGCAATTCGATCACATATCAACTATGCAGCACCTACGCTCACCTCACTGACAAACTCAAAAAGCATCCTTACAAGTGGTACAAAATAATGCCATGAGACTCTTCAGCGGCTCTCCAATGTGGACCAAACTCTGCTTGTTAAGAGCCGAAACTAACCTAATTTCCCTTTCAGCCAGGATCGACATCATAAACTGCAGTATCATATTCAAGTCAAAGCAGACAGAGACTGCCCTCTGAATAATAGACTTAAAAGACTTCTCCCTCTGACGGAGGACATCGACCTGCCAAATTCACACGCAAAGAGACTGCTGGAGACACTTAGAAGAATGCAAATGCAAAACAAAGCCTACAAGACCAAGGGGCAAAAAAATTATGATGGGTACATCACTCCTTTCCCGTGGTCTCCGGACCCCGTCCAGTACAACTTCACCATCCTTCCAGCAGCTAGCAAAGCTCTCTGCACACCAGAGGAACTCACAGACGAAGATAAAAATGCAATTAGCAACACCTAAGTTCCCAACATCTACTATACTGATGGATAACCTGACCATGATATTCCTGCAGCAACGTTTCTCCATCAGACTACAGAGAAAATTGGAGGCTTTCAAACCACACCTCCACGCTACAAACCGAGCTAGTGGCAATCGCCAAAGCCCTAGAACACTCGGCAAGTCTACATGAAGGAAACACAACAATCCACACAGATTCGAGAGCAGCCATTCTGGCTCTCAGCAACAAAGAACCCACAGAAAATGTCTACCTTATCACAGCATACAGTACTTAGCCTTGATTCACCAAAGCAACAACAGCAAATAACCGTCAATTGGATCCCAAGTCATACTGGAATCACTGGCAACGACGAGGCCAATCTCCTAGCCAAATCTGCACTAATGTACCAGACAATCCGCATCACACTTCAACCTTTAGTGAAAACCATCAAGAATCGAATAACAGCCTTTTTCAACATGCAAAAGACTAACAAAGTAAGGCGAGCCTTCCTTGATGGATCCAGATCAGCGAAATGGTACATCGAAACAACAAATTTAATACCATATCCACTTGCAAGAGAAATACCCCGTCAATCTGCAGTTATTATTTGTAGATTGCGACTGGGATATCTGTACAACTGGCAAATCATCATGGACAATGACCCAGCAGCACAACAGAGATCTAAAAGACCGTGCAGTAACTGTCAGCAAGTAACTGAAGAACCTCTGTAACAATACCTTTTGCACTGTCAAGAAACAAGCCTACTAAGACAGGATTTCAACCCAAATAATCATGTAACTGCGACAGCAATTGTTAAAAACATTATTGCTAATGTTGATACATTCTCAGCCTTACTCCGCAGCTACCCTCCCCTAGATAACGTAGTACAAGCACTAGTTTGAAACCTAAGCAACCCCTCAACCTCTTTTTAGCTCTCCTTCCACTTGCAATCTCTCTTCTATCTTTTCAAATTCAGGAATCCCTCTAAACCAAACAGCAAATCAGAAAGCACACGTCTCAATGACTACAATGAATAAGTAAAATTTTCTTTTTTCTTTTTTCTACTATTTTTAGGTAGAGGAATGTTTATTCCACCCTTTCTCTACTACTCTCGTTCGCTAAACAGATTATCTTTTCAGCTCTCTCCCACTGAGCTGAAACTTCATACTATTGATCATTCTAATAATTCTAGCTGAAGACACTAAGGAAGTTTTTTTTTTTACTTCTCCTATACCAGTATCTCTAACAAAGCTTTCCCAACTCCTTCCCGAGCTCTTCTACTCATTGGGACTCACTGCTGTACCTCTTTCTCTCCAACTAAACGACGGGAGCCAGTGGGCTCTCTTGGGGAGGATGCTCTTCCCCTCCGTCACCTTTTTTCTTTTCCAAAAAGAGGCAGGGGCATCTCTAAAATAAGCATAGAAACAATTGCTTATTATTATCCTTAACCCACATCCTATCCTTAAACCACCTAACAATAAAAGTTGCAAATCATCCCACAATCTGAATCACCTACTGCCTGAAAACCCAACCAAACACCTACGGGCTGCAAGTGTGCAAGAGCTCGTGCCTGGCCGTAAGGGCCAGGCAACCTCAAAAAAAAAAAGGGGGGGGGAGGGGGGCATTTTCCTACTAGCTAGGGCAAGGTCACTGTCCCTTGCCTCTGCCATTCATGAGCGGCCTTTTAACCTTAAAAAAATCCCTTTTCTAGAGTATTTACTTCCTCAATTATCAGTTTCCTTTCCGTATCATTTCTGTACTTTAATCATTATTTTCCTTACTTCCATTAATTTGTGGTTATCTAAACACTTCGCCTACACCGTCTCCTTTATTTCTACCATTTCGTAATCTATCTTTGCAGTTCAGATACCGTTAATCAGCTCCACTTTCTGGGCAACAAGCGCCTCATGTATTTTATGATTGGATTCTTCTCAGGATTTCCTCAAGCAGAGAAATGACATTGATAGGAATTGAGAAGGTCGGAAGGCCCACTGTTTGGAGCTGTGATCAGAAAGGTTCATTACCCTCTCCTTTCCATTCCCGTCTCTGTTTTGGTCAATAAGTTCGATAATTTAAATTAGTAGCTCGAGAAATTTTTCTCTTCTTTTATGAACTTAATATCATAAATCTCTTTCTATCTATGAATACAAATAATATTAAGTCAGATAAGAGAAGGAAGAAGATGAACCTTAAGATTGACAACACAGATCCAATAGAAGACTTATCAGTAATCATTTACACACCAATTGTGTAAATAAACTAAAAGCAGACAAATGTTTCTATATATCATCATCATCTCCTCCTACACCTATTAACGCAAAGGGCATACATACATTTCATTATATATATATATATATATATATATATATATATATATATATATATATATATATATATATATATATGTATATATATATATATCAGCCGTAACTAGTCAACTGCAGGACAAAGGCCTAAGACATGTCCATCCACTCGCATATGTTTATGTTTATGGTCTTCCTATGCCAGTATATACCAGCAATTTTCTTAGCTCGTTAGTCCATCGTCTTTTCTTATTCCCACCGCTTCTTTACTATCTCTAGAGACCCATATACATATATATATATATATATATATATATATATATATATATATATATATATATATATATATACATATATACATATATATAAATATATACATACGCATAAATGTATATATTATATGTATATATACATATGAAAACACACATACACACATTATATATATATATATATATATATATATATATATATATATATATGTGTGTGTGTGTGTTTGTGTGTATGTGTACATAGGGTCTACTTAATTAAAAGAACAATCATTTTATATTAGCCCTGCAACACATCCTTAAGGTTTTAAAAACTAACGTCTCATATCCTAAGAGGATCCGATATTGTTTTTCAAACTACAAAGGTCGCAATAACCAAGATTTCAAATCTGAATATTTAAAATGATCTGGTTCCATTTAAGGTTTTGAATCTCAGAAGTCATAAATTTATACAATACTGACACAATACATGTACACCTGAAATTCATTCCTTAAACCTAATTTGTCACTCTCCATAAAATGTCAAATCAATCTTGTAAGGGGGTGGACATCTCATGAGATCGAGACTTCATTATTGTACTTGATGCGCAAACCAGCGAATTGGAGAATAGCTCATGCCAATTGAAAACGTGATGTTGCCTTGCAATCATAAAACAGAAAATAAAGGACATAGGCTGTCTATCATCATCCTATAACCAGTAACCCCGAAGTTAATTGGAAGTAAAATTTATCGTAAAAATGGAAAACTCTTCCAGTATAGATTAGTCCAGGAGAAAACTCTTTAAAAAAAAATCATCCTACCGCGATGCATGGAAATAGGGTTTCAAATAAATCGTCTCCAGGAAAACCAGAAGCATTTGGAAGAAAACAAGAGCTTCCTGTATGAGAGATAAATTGAAACCTATAAATATCATATATCTATAAGCATCAACAGCAGTTCTTTTAGCTTTCGGGAGTTTTAAGAAATGACAAAGAAAGGCTCTTTCCTCAAAAAATAAAACGACAAAGAAACAATATTAATTTTTCCTTTAAAAATTGAGAAAACGGTTAGCCATTTTATTCAGGAATAGGAAAACTTAGAAACAAAAACAATCATCATAAAAAGATGAAAGAAAAATTCTTCTTTCCATGAAGAGTACCTAAACAAACGACCAATTTTTTTCAAGGTCATAAAAGGAAATCCATTTTTATTAAACCCTGTTTTTGCTCCTAAACATTATCTAACCACACGTACGACCACCATCATAACTGGGACAATGTTGTCAATCAATTGGCAAACTTCCTGGAGGAGAATCGTCCAGCACGATAATTAGACCAATTTCCATTAGAAGTTTACTTAAAACACCAGGTTATCTGTAACATACAGGCAGGAGAGAGCAACAAACATAACATATCGGAGGTAAAGAAAAACATGAAGGTAGGGACATCGTAAAGAAAATGAGAATAAAGAGGAATAAGGTGAGATATACCAAGGAAAAGAATGTGAGCGTAGAAAAAAAATAAGAGGAAATGAAAATAGCAAGACGAAGCGCACCAGGGAATAGGAAAGAAAACTGAAAAGGATGGGAAAAGGTCTGAACAAGTAAAAAAGGAAAAAAATATACATAATGGAGAATTATTAGAAAGTAAATACGAAGGATTAAGCAAAGGATAAAACTAAAAACTATTGAACACATAAAAAAAGGATAAACATTGAAAATTATAAAAGGTGAGCAGAGAAAAGAAGTGAGCAAGATCTAAAATTATAATAAGAATCATACTGGAGAAAATAAGAGAAAACAAGACCACTTGAAGACCCAGAACTAACTCATCTACCCAAAGTCTCATTCCAATCTCTCCTAATACCTAACCACTTGTCGCCAGTCAAATGATTAAGTTTGGAAAATTTCAATAAGAATCCCTCCCCACAAATTTAGTCAATTTTCAGCGGCAATCTCTCCCCACACAACATTCTGAATAATCAAGAGACCATGTTTTCGGTTAATTTTCTGTAACAATCCCTCTCCAAAGAATATTTTGTATATTCAAGACACATGGTTTGGTTAATTATAATGTAACAATGCCTCCCCACAGAATATTTTTAATTATCACACGACCGGATTTGGTAAATCTTATGTAGTAATCCTTTCCCACACGTCATTTAGAATAATAGAGATCTGGTGTTTGGTAAAGTTTCTGTAGAAATCCCTCTTCAAACATCATTCTAAATAATCAAAAGATCAAGACTGGTCAATTTTCTGTACATACCTATCCCATCCCCAAAAACAAATTGAACATACACATAAGAAAGAAAAACTAACAAATATTCATTCGGAGCCAAATACTCCTAATGTATTACAAAGGATTTGTACTGTTTACTAAAGCTGTGTGTCTACAACACTGAGTATCGTTTCATTCATTTCCCCATGAGCTTGTATATATATATAGGCCTATATATATATATATATATATATATATATATATATATATATATATATATATATATATATATATATGTGTGTGTGTGTGTGTGTGTATATATGTATTTATATGTATATGTATTTATATATATACATATATATGTATATATATATATACATATATATACACATATATACATATATATATATATATATATATATATATATATATATATATATATATATATATACATATATATATATATATATATATATATATATATAAAATTGATAACGTTAAAGAAAATAATAAAGAGAGACTAAACCTAAGTACACCACATTACATAACTTTTCTCCACTAACGAAGATTGAAAATGTGACCCCTAGAATGCCAAACCACATTATCGTGCTGGGTAGTATAGGACAAAAGATTTCCAAACTGACAAGAGAGAGCGCTATGGCTTTACAAATAACGAGGGGAAAATTACCTTCAAACATTAAATCAATACAAAATAAACTTTATGTTTCTTCCGTGCACATAGAAGGATCTTTATTAGAGACTAAAGGATTAATCAATTGGGGGTTAGAACTATATTAAGTATGGATATTACACAATACCTATAAGAAATGGAAAAAGATACGGAATTGTGCGGTTTAAACCTATAGCAAAACCACAACATAATGGCTCAATTTCATTAAATCAAAGCCTCTTCTGTTACGGGAGACTAGTAAAGAGGGAGATAGTTTCAATATATCGTTCGAAATTATCGAATTTGAACGATCACAAAATGAAAGTGTCAAATAATAATTATAAATGTATTGTAATAATTATGTAATATTTACTACCAAGGAATAATTAATATAAACTGGAATTAGTGACCAAGCATTGCAATTAGAATTTACATCCTATTTCGCGTAATGATTTTTGTGCCGTTGAATATAGAACGCTTTTGATGACACTGGACGTTAGCAATGAGGTTTCATTACCGAACTCGCTTGCATTTTCGGTAATATGGAACCATTTATAATTTCATTTACTGATATAAGCGCAATTGGGTGTTGCGTGCGGCCTTCACTGTTATTTTCTTCTCTATCAAATAATATTCTCGTTTCACATACTCGGAACTATATTTATTTCAATTACTTCGAAACAGCTTCCTCCCTAACGCAATACACTTCTTTGAAAAGTGAAAAAAAAACAAAATCCGTTATCAAGATTTTACAGAAATTTGTACTACTTCGTGTTCGATAAATCACTTAATAGGTGTTTTAAAACATAAATGCTTCTGGTAGGTCTACGTAAAACGCAGTAATTTTTCTGTTTCCATGAAAAAAAAATATTTACTTAATAGTGAACTCGAAAAAAGGTGGTTATTGCGTTACAAAACAGACTCTGTTGTACGCATTTCCTTCCTAGTGACAGAGAGCTTTGGAACTCCTCCTTATTCTTGAATTTT
>NC_090727.1:19773740-19776240 GCF_036898095.1 Palaemon carinicauda | reverse complement strand
TTTATTTTTTTTTTTTTTTGAGTTTTTATAGTTTATAGATGAAGGATTTAATTTAATGTTGATACTGTTCTCAACATATTTTATTTTGATTGCTAATTATGCTCTAGCAGTTTACTTATTTCCTTGTTTCCATTCCTCACTGGGCTATTTTTCCATGTTGGAGCCCTTGGGCTTATAGCATCTTGCTTTTCCAACTAGGGTTATAGCCTAGCTTGTAATAATAATAATAATAATAATAATAATAATAATAATAATATAATAATTATAATAATAATAATAATAATAATAATAATAATAATAATAATAATAATAATAATAATCTACGTGATATACAATTCTAAAATACAAACAAATACATCACTGTATGTATGTATGCATGCATGCATGTATATATGTATGTATGTATTTATGTATGTATGTATGTATATCATCATCATTACCAGCCGTGAAAGGATAAATTAAATTTAGAATATAAGGGCAGATGGACACTGAAGTAAGTGCATTTGAAGAGAGCAGGAGTTTGAGGCTTATGGCTTCACTTCATCCGAGCATGGGATCTCTAATCTTTCAAGGCATTCGAATTTCTTTTGACCAAATGCCCATATCCATTTATCCGATTTAAGAAATAAAGGACAAATAAAGAAAAAGTGAGGAAGCACTCAACGCTTACCTCCTACCTCATCCTGCCTATAAGACAAAAATGCTATGAATAATGGAAATACGCATGTATACAGAATTACAAAGTATGGAAAAAAGTACAATCGTGGTGCTCCATTTGATCTATGAACAATTCAACCAGTCACATAAATAAAGAAAATCTATAATAAATGTCATAGAATGATACCACGCTTTCTTATTTGGAATAGCCGCATGGGGTCAAAAATGTATTTTGGAAATCCAAGAAACAAACAAAGGAAGTTTAAATTATACATAAAATTCAAAGCTGCCAAATGAAAAGAATAAAATGCTCCCGAAATTTTTCTTTTAGATTCTTTCTTCATGTTGCTTTCAATGTATTAGCACAAATATAATAAATGTAGTATGATACCGATGAAAATATCTACCAAAAGAAACTAACACAGCACACACAAAAAATTAATCAAGTTAGAATATCAGAATGAAAAGAGAAATATAAAAACCACCAATTAAGAAAAACATGAGATATATAAAAAATACTAAATAGGTGTGGAAGAGAGAATTGAATATTGTTTCATTGTCATACCATGAAGCTGACAAAGCTATGAATTCCGGGAGAGGCTATGGTATAACAATTGCTCATAGAATTATTAATGAAATATCTACTGGGGCAAAGAAGAAGAAGAAGAAGAAGAAGAGTAAGAAGAAGAAAAAGAAGCATATACACATAAAAAACAGAGATAGCTCTATTAGAACAACAAAAGATGGAGAAAATCAACGTTGGATTGAATACTTCAGAGAGGTCACGAATAGGAGATATGAAGGGAATAATTTGATTAATATACATGAAGCTGAGGAACACCTTGATATGCCCATTAATAAACTCAGTGTGTTTGAAGCCGAAGCAATCATTTAAAAAGTAAAGAGATGGAAAGCCCCTGGATCTGAAGGAATAACTGCTGAGATGATATTGGCCGAAAATGAAGTGAGTGTGTGTGTGTGTTTTATCAATAATTAACATGAAATACATAGGAAAGTGTAACAATATTTCATTCTCAATTACTGGAAGTTGGTATAAAAAATCCAGTTTCAATTAAATAATTCATTTAACCTTTTGCTTTAAGAATATATAATGATTCTGCCAGAATATAAGTGGGAAATGGTTGAACACCAGCACATGACATTAGTTTACCATAACATACATAAGGCAAGAAAGGTTTCCTACTAGAGCAACATTTCTTCGATTTTACACTAAACGCCATACAGTTATTAATTTACGTACATAACTCAGTTTCCCCTAAAAGTATGAACGGATTCCTATGAAACGTTTAATACATTCCAATTATTTTACATAATATTCACATAAATCAACTATAGTAGTTTCATCCAAACATTTACTTGACATCATTAAAAACTGCGTTTAAAAACTTGAAAACATACAGATGCTTCGTTCCCACCGCGTTTTTCTATGCCGCCACAGAGTTGAAATGATCAAAGGGAACTCAAGAATCGCATTTGCCCGGCTTAAAATCTTATAATTCCAATCCCCCCTACTCATATCTCTCTACTTCTATATCTATTTTCTCTTCTTTTTCTAACATCCGTAAATCACTGGCAGTAACACTTCATTAGAATCAAATCCACTCACAGTTTTATCCTTGAAACCAAATAGCATAAACTTCGTATCCATGTTACTAGACAATATTTCAGAAATATTTTGTTCAATATTGAACAAGATGTTGAAGAAAGTTAATTCCTTAGTTCTATCGAGAGAGAGAGAGAGAGAGAGAGAGAGAGAGAGAGAGAGAGAGAGAGAGAGAGAGAGAGAGAGAGATATGAAAAGGATGAATATTATTACCCTTGA
>NC_090727.1:19766240-19768740 GCF_036898095.1 Palaemon carinicauda | reverse complement strand
AGAAGATAGAAGAGAATTCATTATGCCAAAGTGAATTAAATACTAATGTCATTATATGATAAACATGAAATTTTAAAAAATCGCAATCATATATTCTTATAAGTTTCAAGCTTGAACAAATACTTCCAAACAAATTTTAAGCTTGAACAAATACTTTCACCCGATCCTAATCTTTCGAAAGGACGTGGTTTCCATACATAGCCTATGGTAAAATCGCTCTCAAATTTTTGGATGTCTGATTTTCTATTTCTCGTTCCTTACCAAGGAACCCTACATCCATTAAAATTCACAAAATCTTTTTCTTTGAGCTTTCATCGTCCTGAGACTCTTTTCCCATCATGGAAAGGGTCAGCCAATCACCTTGAAAATTGAAGGGAATTTTCCCTTCAATTTTATTTTCAGATAGAATATGACGAAGAAAATTCTGCTTCATGGTTCCATTCAAGACACTGCGTCCAAAATAAATGATGATTTGGTATTTCCATTATGAATAAATAGTAAAAACAGTTCCAAGAGGTAACACTAAACTAAAAATGTTTCCATTCATGAAAACTTTATAAATTCATCCAATAAATATACTTGACATTGAAGCATTCATTTTCTATTCCAACGGCATTTATAACCTAAAAATATATAGCAGGACATTAGAGCAAAAATATTTTTCTTTTTTTTCTATACTTTCCGGGGATTATGGGACTGTGCAATAGTTTGAAAGCAAATTCAATATACTATGCGTGAGTTCCTTACCCTTACTGTGTTGCGTGTTTGAAATCGAGAGAAATTTGTCCGTACCATTCATATCTTTTATTTGTACAAAAATAGAAAAGGTCATATGTACATGGGAGGCTTCTCCTAATAAACCATATTTGTACGATATATTTGTTTTTCTGGTTGCTGTAGAATTTTTTTTTTTTTAATGGTAACTTCTAGTGGGTTTTCAACGACTTTGTATATATTTGGAACTTTAGTGCCATATAAATAGAATCCTGTCAAAAAAGGCGTTAATTTCCATATATGGTCTATCTACCAAAAGTTTGGCTGTCTGTCATTATAACAGGGATGTTTAAATGTCATAAGAATTAAGATACAATATAATTAAGAAAAACTTTTTCATCGTTGGTCTCATTTAATCTAAACTTATATATATATATATATATATATATATATATATATATATATATATATATATATATATATATATATATATATATATATATATATATATGTATATATATATATATATATATATATATATATATATATATATATATATATATATATATATATATGTATATATATATACATGTGTGTGTGTGTGTGTGTGTGTTTGTGTGTGTCTGTACTGTATATGCAGACAACACATTACTCCCATCATAACCTTTCTTCTTTCTTACTCCAGGCCTTCTTTAGGCAAGGCTGTGAGTATTGCCTAGCTTATGATATTAGGAACTAAAAGACTAGATTAGTCTTTTCCTGACTTTTTTCCCATCTATTTCTACTACCATCATATCTATGGCATTTGATTAAATTGACAAAACTCAAATTGATAGATCTACTTGATCTAATTTTATACATTCAATTAAGTCAAAGTCAAAGATTCTATCATTAAACTAATAACAGAACTCCCGAACACTATGGTAACAAAAAAGGTTTCGTTAAAAGCCTGAAGCAATCTCATTTTCATAAGAAAATGAAATTTATCTAGGCATATGAAAATTTATGCACCCGAAATAAATAACTGTCAAATGAGTACCGCTCTAACATGACCGAGTCTAATACCGTATATCTTCACTTATTCGATTTCCCCTTTTCTTCAAGCCATGGAACATTGAGACCCTGGTGTTCGTCACCACGTTAGTTTTGCTATTCAAAACGATAATTTGCAAAACAGCTGCTACCCTGACGAACCTCTCCATAGATAAGGTCTATTTACTCAACCCCTACCAAACTTCCTTTATTCATTTCCGTGTTTCTTCCTTTTCCACTATATTTTCTAATGTACGGGTTATGTGATATCATCAGGTTTTCTTCCTAGTTCCACTGCAATATAAATACTTGCTAGTTGGTAATATGCTGAAGCTATTTTCCTCACTACAATAGAGAACATATGCAAATTTATTAACTACTGAATAATTTGTAATGAATCATCACAAGTGAAATGGTGCAAAAAAAATACAACAAGATGACAAAATAAGTTTGGTTAAGATCAACAATATCAGAGACATTATATAAAGTAAGAGATGATGTCTCTTGAATTTGCCACCAGGTACCAAATAGAGATTTATACAAACTGAAATGGAATAAAATGACCAATGGTACCATGGGCTAGGTTGTCAACCACCACGCTCCAAATCCTCATGCCAGCCAAACAGAACACATTATATAATGAAGAATATTGAGAATAGGGTTTACTGAAGCTTGCTTTAAACGTTAGCGGTCTACTGCAATAGAAAAAAAAAAGGGAATGAAAAATAAAAGACCATGGTCGCATGATTCGTTA
>NC_090727.1:19556240-19761240 GCF_036898095.1 Palaemon carinicauda | reverse complement strand
GAGACGGAACACGATTGCTTCTACTTCGATATTTGAGAGAGAGAGAGAGAGAGAGAGAGAGAGAGAGAGAGAGAGAGAGAGAGAGAGAGAGAGAGAGAGAGATATGCTTTACATACTTAGTAATAATCGCCAATTGTCTTTTATAATATGTGAAATTGTATAGTTTTAAGTGTTACATTAACCATTATTGGATTCACTTAGATGAGGCCTTCTGGTCCCTTTACAATTCAAGAAAAATTAGAAAAGAGCAATGAAAAATATATTTAAATCGCTTAGGGGAGTCGCAATATTTTTCTTCTGGTGGTTGACAGACTACTCATACCTTTTTGAGCATTCTTTTTTTCTTTCAACCAGTTTACTCTAAATATTTACAAAACAGAAAAACGTTCAAAACTTATTTTAGAACGCCTTAAGGTGGAGTAGCAATACTTTGCTGTGTCTGTACAGTAAGAATATAAGTTGAATGTCTATTGAAAATATTAAAATCTTTATCCTGATGGTCTTTCACAATATCTTTTAAAGTTCATTAAATGAACCTTCATAAAAGGTAAAACGTATTTTATTAAATCCCCGTAAACCTGGAAGATACATTACGTTGCGTAAAGTTGTTAAAAGCCAAGATCTATGTCATATTGAATATTAAATAAATTCATTTCAACAAATGCGTCTTATCTCAAATAATTTTCCAAATTAATGTATATCCAGAAACTTATGCAAACATATACCTACAAACATATGCATGTAAACATCTACTCGTACATAGATGTGAACACACCCTAAATATTCCAGCCCACACGTGTAAGCATACATATACATATTTTTTATGCATATATACATACATACATACATATATATATATATATATATATATATATATATATATATATATATATATATATATATATATTATATATATATATATATATATATACATATCTTTTACATACCAATACAAAGGATATATATAAAATACCGCATTATTATTATTATTACTTGCTAAGCTACAACCCTAGTTGGAAAAGCAGGATGCTATAAGCCCAGGGGCTCCGACTGTGAGGAAAGGAAAAAAGGAAAAAATAAATATAAACTATATAAACTTTAACAAAACAACTGGAAGGGAAATTAGATAGTGTGCCCAAGTGTACCCTCAGTGGAAGACCATGGTACAGAGGCTATGGCACTACCCAAGACTAGAGGACAATGGTTTAATTTTGGAGTGTCCTTCTCCTAGAAGAAATGCTTACCATAGCTAAAGTCTCTTCTACCCTTACCAAGAGGAAAGTAGCCACTGAACAATTACAGTGCAGTAGTTAACCCCTTGGGCAAAGAAGAAGTGTTTGGTAATCCCAGTGTTGTCAGGTGTATGAGGACAGAGGAGAATCTGTCAAGAATAGGCCAGACTATTCAGTGTGTGTGTGGGCAAGGGGAAAGTGAACCGAAACCAGTGAGAAGGACCAAATGTAGTACTGTCTGGCAAGTCCAAGGACCCATAACTCGCTAGCGGTAGTATCTCAACGGGTGGTTGGTGCCCTGGCCAGCCTACTACACGTAACATTAAAACATAGGCACATAGTACGTAGTACGTTTGCCAAGCACCAGCAACCTGTTGAGATACTACCGCTAGAGTGTTATTGGATCCTTTGACTGACCAGACAGTACTATATTGGATCCTTCTCTCTGGTTACGGCTCATTTTACCATTGCCTACACATACCGAATAATCTGGCCTATTATTACATATTTTCCTCTGTCCTCATACACTTGACAACACTGTGATTACCAAATAGTTTTTCTTCGATCAAGGGGGTTCACTACTGCATTGTAATTGTTCAGTGGCTAGTTTCCTCTTAGTAAGGATAGAAGAGAATCTTTAGTTATGGTAAGCAGCTCTTATAGGAGGGCACTCTAAAATCAAACCATTGTTCTCTAGTCTTTGGTAGTGCCATAGCCTCTGTAACATGGTCTTCCACTGTCTTGGGTTAGAGTTCTCTTGCTTGAGGGTACAATCGGGCAGACTATTATGTTTTATCTCTCTTCCTCTAGTTTTGTTAGTTTTTAAAGTTTATATATGAAATATGTATTCTAATGTTGTTACATCCTTAAAATATTCTATTGTAATTGTTAATGACTTCTCTTGTAGTTTACTCATGTCCTTGCATCCCTTCCTCACTGAGCTATTTTCCTTGTTGGAGACACTGGCCTTGTAACATCATGCTTTTCCAACAAGGGTTATAGCTTAGCAAATAATAATAATAATAATAATAATAAAATAATAATAATCATAATAATAATAATAATAATAATAATAATAATAATAATAATAATAATAATAATAATAATAATATGCATATACAATTGTACATACTTAATATGTATGAAAGTACAGGTCAGAAAAATTAATACTGTAACACATACATATAACGATAAGAGGTACATAATTCCTAAGACAAAAACCAACCATAGAAGCTAATTCAAAATCTTTAAAATATCAGAATTCCTCCTAACGCCAACAGTAACCTAATAAGGTAGATATAAATTATTTTTACTAAGAGCTATATATACATGCTAAAAAACTCTAGGATAGGGCGTAGTTTAACTTAAAACTGAAATCAAAATTGCTTCTTTACCTTTTCCTTTGGGCGAAGATTGGAAAGATGTCATAGTCAAGCAACAGTCAAAAGGGAGAATCACACTTGAGACAAGGCTCTAGAAAAAGAGAAAGAAAAGGTAAGTAATGACGTTGAAAGCCTGGCAAATGTGTTTTAAAATTGGACTGATAACAATTGTGATCAGGCTAACGTTAAATTTTATGGATTAAGGTTACAATGTTTTGATTGCTGAAAACAATTCTAAAATAACCGTAAAATTAAGAACACTGGACCAAGTTACTGACTCTATTGGTTGGATTGGATTTGTGAATATGGGCTATATAGCTACGTAATGGAGCCTGCACCCAAGTGTAACGGGAGGGGGGGGGGCACTCCAGTAGTTCTACTGAGAAGTAAAAGTTTGAAAAGAAAGATGAAAAGAAATGGGCATGGAGGTAAAGTCAAAGAATATACAAAGTGCATCTAATGGGTCGAAAGAATGCTGCATAGACACCCGGGTGAGGTGCATTGACGGCACTAAACACGCAACGGACCCCGATAGGTAACCAGTAATAAATGCCAGAGGGTATCACGTTCGTTGGAGTACTGATCCTTCGATTTATAAGATAAGGAACATAGGGTCTGGTCTGTGTTTAGAAAGGGTGTAACTAATTTACGTCAGACGACGCTGACATATCAAGTCACGTGGCGATTGGGTTGCAATGAGACCCGATGGGCCAAAAGGGAGAGTGCTTGTATGAAATTAAATTCAAGCATCATAAGACAAGTAAATTAAATTGAAGGACATCATTCAAGTCATTCATCAAACAACAAGACCATAAAATTCCTAATCTGTATCATTCCTTTAGATACTTGTTATACAGTATATGTGAATTATCAATGGATTATATAAATGAAATCATTAGTAATCAAAGTTATTCTAATGGGAAACTTAACGGAATTGATTTTTGGTTAACTCAACTAATATCAATAATAATGATGTTTGGTATGAAAGATATCAGACTTACAAAAATTACCAAAACTAAAAAGAATTAAGAGAAAAGGCGAGACATAAAGGGGGCCGTATTCATCTAAATTAACATAAATTACAATTAAGGGATAAAAAGTAAATGTTCATAGAATTGTGAAGCCTTCACTATAATCTATAAAATTTGTCTACAATTTTATCACTATTTTGATTAACTTCTAAGGAATATGCCTTTTCGAACAAGTCATACCCTAACGCATTACTTAATTCTGTGATTTTGTATATAAACTGACTTTAAATTTGAAAGTGGGATAATTTATTCGTACTATTTTTTTTCCAATAACCATTATTTACTAGTACTGTAATTTCAACTTTACAGTAGGTTACATTAAGGAAAGAATAAACTTATAAGTACTGAAGATTAAAAGCTTTTCCCTAACACCTTAGTTCCTTACATAATTTCAAGTATCATTCCTGAAATTACTACGTCATTAATAATTCCAATTACAAAATATTCCCCGATTAAGAAGTTTTGTTGCAACCAGTTTACTCTAAATATTTACAAAACAGAAAAACGTTCAAAACTTATTTTAGAACGCCTTAAGGTGGAGGAGCAATACTTTGCTGTGTCTGTACAGTAAGAATATAAGTTGAATGTCTATTGAAAATATTAAAATCTTTATCCTGATGGTCTTTCACAATATCTTTTAAAGTTCATTAAATGAACCTTCATAAAAGGTAAAACGTATTTTATTAAATCCCCGTAAACCTGGAAGATACATTACGTTGCGTAAAGTTGTTAAAAGCCAAGATCTATGTCATATTGAATATTAAATAAATTCATTTCAACAAATGCGTCTTATCTCAAATAATTTTCCAAATTAATGTATATCCAGAAACTTATGCAAACATATACCTACAAACATATGCATGTAAACATCTACTCGTACATAGATGTGAACACACCCTAAATATTCCAGCCCACACGTGTAAGCATACATATACATATTTTTTATGCATATATACATACATACATACATACATATATATATATATATATATATATATATATATATATATATATATATATATATATATATATATATATATATATATATATATATATATACATATATTTTACATACCAATACAAAGGATATATATAAAATACCGCATTATTATTATTATTATTACTTGCTAAGCTACAACCCTAGTTGGAAAAGCAGGATGCTATAAGCCCAGGGGCTCCGACTGTGAGGAAAGGAAAAAAGGAAAAAAGGAAAAAATAAATATAAACTATATAAACTTTAACAAAACAACTGGAAGGGAAATTAGATAGTGTGCCCAAGTGTACCCTCAGTGGAAGACCATGGTACAGAGGCTATGGCACTACCCAAGTCTAGAGGACAATGGTTTAATTTTGGAGTGTCCTTCTCCTAGAAGAAATGCTTACCATAGCTAAAGTCTCTTCTACCCTTACCAAGAGGAAAGTAGCCACTGAACAATTACAGTGCAGTAGTTAACCCCTTGGGCAAAGAAGAAGTGTTTGGTAATCCCAGTGTTGTCAGGTGTATGAGGACAGAGGAGAATCTGTCAAGAATAGGCCAGACTATTCAGTGTGTGTGTGGGCAAGGGGAAAGTGAACCGAAACCAGTGAGAAGGACCAAATGTAGTACTGTCTGGCAAGTCCAAGGACCCATAACTCGCTAGCGGTAGTATCTCAACGGGTGGTTGGTGCCCTGGCCAGCCTACTACACGTAACATTAAAACATAGGCACATAGTACGTAGTACGTTTGCCAAGCACCAGCAACCTGTTGAGATACTACCGCTAGAGTGTTATTGGATCCTTTGACTGACCAGACAGTACTATATTGGATCCTTCTCTCTGGTTACGGCTCATTTTACCATTGCCTACACATACCGAATAATCTGGCCTATTATTACATATTTTCCTCTGTCCTCATACACTTGACAACACTGTGATTACCAAATAGTTTTTCTTCGATCAAGGGGGTTCACTACTGCATTGTAATTGTTCAGTGGCTAGTTTCCTCTTAGTAAGGATAGAAGAGAATCTTTAGTTATGGTAAGCAGCTCTTATAGGAGGGCACTCTAAAATCAAACCATTGTTCTCTAGTCTTTGGTAGTGCCATAGCCTCTGTAACATGGTCTTCCACTGTCTTGGGTTAGAGTTCTCTTGCTTGAGGGTACAATCGGGCAGACTATTATGTTTTATCTCTCTTCCTCTAGTTTTGTTAGTTTTTAAAGTTTATATATGAAATATGTATTCTAATGTTGTTACATCCTTAAAATATTCTATTGTAATTGTTAATGACTTCTCTTGTAGTTTACTCATGTCCTTGCATCCCTTCCTCACTGAGCTATTTTCCTTGTTGGAGACACTGGCCTTGTAACATCATGCTTTTCCAACAAGGGTTATAGCTTAGCAAATAATAATAATAATAATAATAAAATAATAATAATCATAATAATAATAATAATAATAATAATAATAATAATAATAATAATATGCATATACAATTGTACATACTTAATATGTATGAAAGTACAGGTCAGAAAAATTAATACTGTAACACATACATATAACGATAAGAGGTACATAATTCCTAAGACAAAAACCAACCATAGAAGCTAATTCAAAATCTTTAAAATATCAGAATTCCTCCTAACGCCAACAGTAACCTAATAAGGTAGATATAAATTATTTTTACTAAGAGCTATATATACATGCTAAAAAACTCTAGGATAGGGCGTAGTTTAACTTAAAACTGAAATCAAAATTGCTTCTTTACCTTTTCCTTTGGGCGAAGATTGGAAAGATGTCATAGTCAAGCAACAGTCAAAAGGGAGAATCACACTTGAGACAAGGCTCTAGAAAAAGAGAAAGAAAAGGTAAGTAATGACGTTGAAAGCCTGGCAAATGTGTTTTAAAATTGGACTGATAACAATTGTGATCAGGCTAACGTTAAATTTTATGGATTAAGGTTACAATGTTTTGATTGCTGAAAACAATTCTAAAATAACCGTAAAATTAAGAACACTGGACCAAGTTACTGACTCTATTGGTTGGATTGGATTTGTGAATATGGGCTATATAGCTACGTAATGGAGCCTGCACCCAAGTGTAACGGGAGGGGGGGGGGCACTCCAGTAGTTCTACTGAGAAGTAAAAGTTTGAAAAGAAAGATGAAAAGAAATGGGCATGGAGGTAAAGTCAAAGAATATACAAAGTGCATCTAATGGGTCGAAAGAATGCTGCATAGACACCCGGGTGAGGTGCATTGACGGCACTAAACACGCAACGGACCCCGATAGGTAACCAGTAATAAATGCCAGAGGGTATCACGTTCGTTGGAGTACTGATCCTTCGATTTATAAGATAAGGAACATAGGGTCTGGTCTGTGTTTAGAAAGGGTGTAACTAATTTACGTCAGACGACGCTGACATATCAAGTCACGTGGCGATTGGGTTGCAATGAGACCCGATGGGCCAAAAGGGAGAGTGCTTGTATGAAATTAAATTCAAGCATCATAAGACAAGTAAATTAAATTGAAGGACATCATTCAAGTCATTCATCAAACAACAAGACCATAAAATTCCTAATCTGTATCATTCCTTTAGATACTTGTTATACAGTATATGTGAATTATCAATGGATTATATAAATGAAATCATTAGTAATCAAAGTTATTCTAATGGGAAACTTAACGGAATTGATTTTTGGTTAACTCAACTAATATCAATAATAATGATGTTTGGTATGAAAGATATCAGACTTACAAAAATTACCAAAACTAAAAAGAATTAAGAGAAAAGGCGAGACATAAAGGGGGCCGTATTCATCTAAATTAACATAAATTACAATTAAGGGATAAAAAGTAAATGTTCATAGAATTGTGAAGCCTTCACTATAATCTATAAAATTTGTCTACAATTTTATCACTATTTTGATTAACTTCTAAGGAATATGCCTCTTCGAACAAGTCATACCCTAACGCATTACTTAATTCTGTGATTTTGTATATAAACTGACTTTAAATTTGAAAGTGGGATAATTTATTCGTACGATTTTTTTTCCAATAACCATTATTTACTAGTACTGTAATTTCAACTTTACAGTAGGTTACATTAAGGAAAGAATAAACTTATAAGTACTGAAGATTAAAAGCTTTTCCCTAACACCTTAGTTCCTTACATAATTTCAAGTATCATTCCTGAAATTACTACGTCATTAATAATTCCAATTACAAAATATTCCCCGATTAAGAAGTTTTGTTGCAACTACATTTAGGGTATATTTTCCAAAAGAAGCAACATCGAATAACATTGACAAATAGGAATCATGCATTGAAAGGCCTTCCTTAAATTACTATGAAAATATATCTATCAAGGTCTACTATTTTCAATTAAATATAAACTTCTTTTTCAGAAGATATATATTTGAAAGTAATTTGTATTTTTTCCTAATTATAAAAACCTTGAGCTCTTTACTATCGATGTATTGTTCCGGCTTGCTAGAAAACTAGCCATAAACTTCTCCGGGAGTATAACAACCCACCCATTACATAGTTAGCAGGGGGTAGCGAGGGTGTAGACCAGCCACCCAGCTCACACACTCACTGAGTGAATGAATAAATGATTCATAA
Organism: Palaemon carinicauda; assembly: GCF_036898095.1. Classification (NCBI taxonomy): domain Eukaryota; kingdom Metazoa; phylum Arthropoda; class Malacostraca; order Decapoda; family Palaemonidae; genus Palaemon; species Palaemon carinicauda. The sequence continues at coordinate 19,752,996 of NC_090727.1, read as the reverse complement.
TTATCTGGCATCATAGCATCAGTGGTCATTACGGCCGCTTTAAGTATGGTTAATACACAATTAATAACTTGAGATGAAACTACTTAAAAATGAAAATTTTAAAATTCAATATAATATTTAAAAACGAGTAAGAAGGCCAGCTTTCAATATGAATTTAAAAAATGTCACTGGCATCATAAAAAAAATTCCTGTGGTGTTTCGGTGAAATAGAATTTCTTTCTGGTTTAAAATTCATCATATTTATTATAAAAAACATATGTGTAAACTGTTCTCCCACACAGTAGGAGTACATTTCATATGTTCTGCTCGGTTACAGCTCAGATTATTGTTTTGAGTATTCAAAAGGCACAGATAATGTCAACAGTGAGTGTTTAAGTAGACTGCCTCTACCTGAATATGGCCATGATTGTGAGCCATATGAACTAAATTTTACTACAAATTCCCACTCGCATATGAATATAACCTGTCTTGGAATTCAAAAGGAGACAGACAAGGATGGGTTTATCTGACTTGGAACATTGTATAAAATATGGTGTTCTTATCAATGTTAAGTCTAAAGGCTCCCTTATATCCCGTCGTGCGTGGTTAGAGATTGTGCGTACTCGGAATTCCTGTCAGGCGTGGCATTGTCACAGGGTGAAAATTAAATCGAAGGGGAAGTATGTACAGTAGTAAGTACTTAATGAGTGGGCCTGACCAACGGGCTACAGCTCCTGCAACCCACATAAGGAGGATCAACCAACGCAAAAGAAGGTGAAGGACGCCTTCTCTCCACTCCAAATTGAAGGAGTTCAAAAAGAACCTCCTTCAAAAGGGAACCATCGACGCCAAGCAATGGCCAAAGAGACAAGATGTCAGTAAACGAGCAGGCGCTCCCTGGGAGAAGACACGGAGCTAACTCGCTAGGATAGTCAACATCGTCGCCTAGCCCGCAGGTTGACCTAGAGTAACCAGGCTTGCGCTGCAACTCAGCCATTCCCCGGAAGGGACCAGCGAAGGAGCAGCTTCCGAAAGATGTTAAGGGGTAGAAGAAGAGGCTCGTGATTTCTTCGACTTCGAGGAAGACCCCGAAGGCAAAGAATCACGCTAAGCCCTCTTCTTCCTGTGCCCGAACCTCTCCCACTGGGAGGCAGACCCCTCCCAACACTGATCACAGGTGACCTCCCTAGAACACTGATGGCCCCAACAAGCCAGGCACAGCAGGTGAGGATCCGTCTCTACACCAGACATAAAGGTAACTCATGCGCGGCCCTCAGGACCAGGACAAGTACGCATACCGTGACTCCAGTCGCACATACAATCTGAAAAGCGAAAAAGAGAATGGATTAATCAAGGCAAGTCAAATGCAGGAGAGAGCGACAGTATGTCAGCACTCTACCGAGCCAAAGGGAAAATGGGTTACTCAGCCGAGAGGGGTGAGTGGGCGGGGCAACTGGTCAACCCCACCCACACCTGCTAACTAGCAAATGGGGTAGTTATCCCTCACTAAAATTATCTTGGCTCGTCATTCAGCTACACCAAATGTAATACTTATAAATAGAGGAGGGTTTACAATTACGCCAGAACAATTATATTTTTACACAACAACAGGGTATTTCCCAGAAAATAATGTACACTATTAGTACCTCTTGTAAATATGGTTCCCTAGCTATATTATTGTGCTTCAAACAATTTTGATATTACAGTAATATAAGGGTAACTTTTTTGGTTCAATTATAGAATGGTGCAATATTAGTTAGGGCATTGAAACTCACGTAATTGAATAGATCTTTGCAAATATGACAAATTCGGAGATAATTTGTATTTTTCCCTAACTAATAGAAACCTGGAGTATTTATGTGGATATTCTTTCAGCGGCAGCTGGAGGTAGCCATTAGCCTTTAGTTGTGAGGTGGAAACCCTGCCTAACCGTGGTTTCCCAGCTGTCTCTCTATATATTCTCACAGCGGTGAGACATCATTTTTTATTGCACGCAAGACTTCTAGGGGACAGGTGATGGCGGGCCAACTTAAACTCCAGGTTTGTATTAGTTAGGGAAAAATACAAATTATCTCCGAATTTGTCATTTATTCCCATACTAACAAACCTTCCATTATTTATGTGGATGACTCACTCTTAGGTGGGTGGAAGTCCTAGATCTGGCATGGACATTGACCCGGTTTTACCTAGTACAGTATATGACTGTGGTCTAAGAAAACTTTGACACCTCGCTGAAATATACTAAGTGAGTATACTCACGGCCTGTGCAATGTAGTAAAATAAAGGTTGTTATTTGTATGAACATCTGAGTTTAAATAGGAAAAACAACAAGACGAATCCCATTGCTCCCTGGCAGAAAGCAATGGGGATGTGGACAGTTTAAATACTCTATGACTTATGCTAGGTTACACAAGGGATGTGATAATTACCTGCAGAGGTTGAAGCCAGCTTGCAGAGGTACCCATGGTGCTGTACCCCAAGGGAGGGGAAGATGAAGAAAGGAAAGCCAAGCATTCTTCTCATTCATCCCAATCTTAACCCGGGTAACCAATGCCCTCAACCAACTGCTACTTGTCCATCAAGGAGCTTGAGGTATCTTAAACCACTTCTTGAGCAGCCACCACATGAACGATAGTAAACGTATCGAGTCGCCTGTGGGTCATGTCTTTGAGGTAATGGGCCGTGAATGTGGTTTGTCTTTTCCACACACCCGCTTGGAGAACCTGCAACATGGAGAAGTTGTGTTTAAACACCAGGGAAGTACTGATTCCCCTGACGTCATGGGCTCTAGGTCGACGAGCCTGAGGAGGATCCGGAGCCAAGGCTTTTTTGATCACTTGGTGAATCCAGGAAGAAACTGTGTTCTTTGTGATTCTCCTCTTTACTCTCCCTGGACTAACAAACAGAGATGTTAGTCTGGGCCGTGTTGCTGCAGTGCGTTCAAAATAGAATCTCAAACTCCTTACTGGGTCGTTGGTTACAGAACGAAGACTCGCAATCTGAAAGGGCCCGAATCTATGGTCCAGCACCCCAGATTTTGAGTCTTAGCAATAAACTCAGGGACGAAGCGGAGCGTCACCTCCCCCCCATCCCCTTGAATGGGCGATGTCATATTAGAGGCCATGAAATTCCCTGACTCTCTTTGCCGAGGCTAAAGCAAGCAGGAACGCCGTCTTCAAGTGAGATTTCGGTCAATTGCACGGCGTCATCGTTGTAGGGAGCTCCTTTTAGGGACCTCAAGACGTAAACCACGTTCCAAGGAGGAGGCCTGATCTCTGAGTGAGGGCAAGTGATCTCATAACTCCGTATAAGTAAAGAAAGCTCCAATGAAGAGGAAATATTGACTCCTTTCAGCTTGAAGACAAGGCTTAAGGCCGAGCGATAGCCTTTCACCGCCAATACTGAAAGGAGCTTTTCTCCCGAAGGTATACAAGAAACTCACCTATTACTGGAATAGTGGCATCCAGTGGAGAGATATTCCTTCCATGACACAAACCACAGAAGACTCTCCATTTTGCCGGGTAGACCAAAGCTGAGGACCTACGCAAATGTCCAGACATTTATTGTGTAACTTGTCATGAAAAGCCCTTCTGAGAGAGGAGACGCTGGATAGTCTCCAAGCGTGAAGTCGAAGCGACTGCACGGTCTTGTGGAAGATGTTCGCTTATGGCTGTTTGAGTAGATCTGGTCATGGAGGCGAGTGGGCGCGTGGGTGCGCGGGCGAGTGAGGGCGTGGGCGCGCTGGCGAGTGGGCGCGAGGGCATGCTGGCGAGGGGGCGTGTTGGCGCGCAGGTAAAGGTGCACACGGGCAGGCAGGTGAATGAGCGCGCGAGGGTAGAGGAGATCGCTGTCAGTCAGGAGAACGATGGTGCACAGGAGATCGACGGCGCACTGGAGATCGATGGCGCGTGGGCGAGCGATGGTGAGTTGGCGAACGCTGGTGCATTGGAGAGCGATGGCGCATTGGCGCGTGATGGCGCATTGGCAAACAATGGCGCGCAGTGCGCGCAGGTGACCGACCACGCGCAGGTGATTTAGCGCGAGTGCGCGTCGGAGACCTGTGACGATCCGAGGCATGGGCGCGCTGGCGCGTTGGCGAACGCTTGCGCACAGGCGAAGGATCGCGCGGGCACGCAGGAGATCGTTGGCGTGCAGAAGGGTGTCGATGCGCAGTCAGCTGGGGCGCAGGATCAGATGGCGAGGAAGTGCGCAAGGGCGAACGCTCGCGGTCGGGCTCAGAAGAAGACTCGTGGGCGCACAAGCGCGCAGGAACTTTTGAAGCGCGCACCGGAGTGCGCGCGCGTTGTTGCGCAGGCGAAGATGAGCGAAGATGAGCGCACATGTGCGCGAGGGCGAGGCGAAGGAGTAAGGTCCTTGCCTGCGTCCAGATCCGAAGATCTAGGGCGCGTGGGTGTGCGTTGGCGGGCAGGGCGCGCATCAGGAACAAGGTGCGCGCTGACGAGCAGGAGATCGTGGGCGCTCAGGAGACTGATGGCGTGCATGGCGCGCAGCAGGAACAGAAGGGCGCTGACTGCTAGCAGAAGGGCGCTGACGGCTAGCAGGAGAGCGCTGGCGAGCAGGAGCGCGCTGGCGAGCAGGAGCGCGCTGGCGAGGCGAGACTGAAGGCTGCAGCTCTGGAGAGCGCATGTGCGCGAACGCGCAGTTGAGCACACAGGGGAACCCTGAAGCGCAAGGGATTTACCCACACCGTGGGATACGTCCCTTTGCCCCGAAGGGACCGGTGCCCGTCGGATGACGGGATGAGAAGGCGCCTGCTGCGCATCTGCATCCAGGGGCGATGGCAGGCCGGAAGGACTGGAAGGTCTGGCAGGCGAAGGAGATCGTGAGCGATCTGTGGAGAGGTCCAAGGACGTGGCTGCGACGGTCTGCTCCCGACGAGAAGAATCCTCTGCAGGGGAAGGCGGCGGTGAAGAAGACCCGAAAAGGCGCCTCCTAACTCCCTTGTAGGGAGAAGGAGGGCCCCTACGGCGAAGAGGAGGACGAGCCTTACGGCGAAGGCAACCTCGAGGCAGGACATCCACATCGTCGGTCCTCCGAAGAGGAGTCTCTGTCAGTGAGCTCCCCCAAGGAGGAGACGCACCCGCAGGAGAGACCGTGGGACTCAACTTTCCCCTCGAAGGATGTTCGGAGGGGGAGGCTGAGCCTGCAGCAACCTCCGCAACAGCAGCAGCAGCAGAGGTTTGACCAGACCCGTCGGAAGCCTCTGCCACAACAACGTCAACAATAGACAAGAGGGTCTACCTCTGCTATTACCGGCGATTGCTTGACAGCTGCCCCCAACTGGATCAGGTCAAACAGGGCTTCCTTGGAGGGCAAGCCCTTAAGCCCCAAGGAAGCCCAAAGCTGAAAGAGATCATCATTAGACACAGCATGGTCATCATTGTAATGAGAATCAATATCCTCCCCCGGAGGAGGAGGGGGAGCTGCCTCGCTATGGGAGGTAACTCCCTCTCCCGCACCTCGAGGTCGGGAAACAGAACAATGGCCTACGCTACCACTCGATGACCTCTCATGAGAGACCGACCGAGTGGGAGCTTCGGAGGAGGTTCGGGCGGCGGAAGAAGAGTCCTTGGAGCCTTCATTCTTCAAGGCAGCCCTTGAAGGAGAAAGGTCTCTCTTGGACTTCTTACGCCGCCAGGCAAACCTCTCCCCCTGGGAGGTAGACCACTCCCTGCACTCACTACAAGTTAAGTCTCTATCAAACCGTTGACCTCGACACTGCGGGCAAAGGGTGTGAGGATCCGTCTCGACCGCCGACATGAATGTTCCACAGGGGCAGCCGGGGAGTCCAGGACACTTGCGCATAATTGCGATGAAGGTAGAGGCCAACTTCCAAACACACAAAGCTGAAGAAAAAGAATAAACAGATTAAGGCTGTCAAAAGCGAGGACGAAAGACAGACACGTCTGCTCATCGTTCGAGCCAAAAGTGAAGTGAGACAATTCTCCGGTGTGTGGGGAGGAGGGGTAGCAAGCTACCCCTTCCCCTATCCCCTTGCTAACTAGCGCGGGGGTAGTTAACCCTCGTTAAAAATCTAATGGCTCGTCATTTTCAGCTACGCCGAAAGTAATACCCCTATGTAAATAGCGTGGTCTGTATTTCGGTTACGGAACAAGTGTGTTTGAGACATTGAGTCTCATCATTGGAAATAGAAGCCTGATCCATGTTCGAACAGATGCTGGAGCGTGAAGCTATACAATTCGCCTCTTTGTTAAGTGTGTATTCACCATTTTAAGTTTATATACAGTAATTGAAAATTAATGGCAAAATGGTATTTTCATTATAAAATAAATTTTTGAACATACTGAACCGGTAGTTATATATATAGCTTATGTCCCTGACGTCACGGCAGAAAATTCAAAACTCGCGCCAATCGCAGATTTGATAGCCAGGTGTACCACCCCTGCGCCCTAGCGAGGTACCTAGGAACCATTCCAGGAACCCTCATATATTCCATGCCTCTAGTCTCTTAGAGGGGAGGAGGGTGGGGATTTAATTATATATAACTACCGGGTAAGTATGTTCAAAAATTTATTTTATAATGAAAATACCATTTTTAAACATAAGACTTACCCGGTAGTTATATATATAGCTGATTAACACCTTTGGTGGAGGGTTAGAGACAGCTAGTATATTTGGAATTCTGCTTAAGAGTTAATCAAAACAAACTTAAGGGTTCGTACCTGATAAGGAAGCTGACTTCAATGATCCTCTGCCTCATTATGTCTGCTAGCCTTATGAGATCCAGCGATCCTCCCAGGGGGCTGAAGATCTCTTAGGGACTGTCAAACTGGTGTATATACCTCATTGTGACAGAACCTCCTCCAATAACCAGTTCTGGGCGCTCTTCAAGGAACAAAATTGACCACCTGACTAAAATCAATGATTGTGGAGGACTGACACAATCTCCACAAACAACCATAAAAACAAATAAAAGTTCCAAGAGAAGAAAAGGTTATTGGGATTATGGGAATGTAGTGGTGGATCCTTCACCCACTACTGCACTCGCTGCTACGAATGGACCCAGAGTGTGGCAGTCCTCGTAACGAGTCTGAACACTTTTCAAATAATGTGAAGTGAACACAGATTTGCTCCTCCAAAAGGTTGTGTCCATTATGCTTTGCAACGATCTATTCTGTCTGAACGCTGCTGACGTTGCTACGGCTCTGACTTGTGAGTCTTAACCTTTAGAGGTCCAAGGTCTGATTCATTATAATGTGCATGAGTTTCTTTAATCAAGAGCCTGATAAAAAATGACAAGGCATTTTTTGACATCTGCAAGGTGGGCTTTATGATTGAGCACCATAGAGCTTCTGAATTGCCTCGTAAGTCTTTTGTTCTGTCCAGGTAGAACCTCAGAGCTCTTACTGGGCATAGGACTCTTTCCAACTCCTTGCCAACTAAATCCGAAAGATTTGGAATTTCAAAAGCCTTGGGCCAAGGTTGAGAAGGGCATTCATTTTTGGCGAGAAAGCCCGACTGTAAGGAACAGACACCCTTACCATTTCGAAAACCAACATTCTTGCTAAACGCATGGATTTCACTAACTCTTTTGGCTGTTGCGAGACTAACCAAAAACAGTCTTCATAGTAAGGTCCTTCAAGGAAATTGAACCTAAGGGCTCAAATCTGTCACTCATAAGAAACTTTAAAACAATATCCAGATTCCAAGCTGGTGAATCTTGGTGCCGTTGCTTTGTAGTATCAAAGGATTTAAGAAGTTCTTGCAGATCCTTATTGTTTGAAAGGTCCAGGTTTCTGTGCCTGAATACAGTCGCTAACATACTCCTGTATCCCTTAATAGTCGAGGAAGAAAAGTTGCGCTTCCTTCGAAGGTAGAGCAGGAAGTCCGCAATTTGAGCTACAGAGGTACTGGACGAGGAAAGAGAGTTGACTCTACACCACTCTCTAAAAACCTCCCACTTGGATTGATAAACCTTGATAGTTGATGTTCTTCTTGCTCTTGCAATGGCTTGAGCTGCCTCCTTCGAAAAACCTCTAGCTCTAGTGAGTTTTTCGATAGTCTGAAGGCAGTCAGCTGAAGAACTTGGAGATTTTGATGGAATCTTTCCAAGTGAGTTTGTTTGAGTAAATCTACTCTTAATGGAAGGCTTCTTGTAGTGTCTACCACCCATTCCAGTACCTCTGTGAACCATTCTCTTGAGGGCCAAAAGGGGGCCACTAGGGTCATTCTGGTCCCTTCGGTTGCTTCAAACTTTTGTACCACTTTGTACAGGATCTTGTATGGTGGAAAAGCGTACATGTCTAGATTGGTCCAATCCAACAGAAATGCGTCTATGTGGACTGCTTCTAGATCCGGTACTGGAGAGCAATACGCCCCTACCCTCTTTGTTTTTGAAGTTGCGAAGAGGTCTATGCACGGTCGACCCCAAAGTCGCCACAGACTCTTGCATACTTGTTGATGGAGCGTCCACTCTAAAGGTAGGATCTGGCCTCTTCTACTAAGGCTGTCTGCCATTATGTTCTTCTCTCCTTAGATGAACCTTGTCATCAGGACCACATTCTTCTCCTTTGCCCACAAAAGTAGATTCTTCGCAGTTTCGTACCGAGATATCGAGTGAGATCCCCCTTGTTTGGCAATGTAAGCCAATGCCATCGTGTTGTCGGCATTGGATTGTACCACTTTGTTGAGAACTGACCCTTTGAAACTTTTGAGGGCTAATAGGACTGCCAACAATTCTTTTTGATTGATATGGAAGTTCTTCTGGGTCTCTGACCACAGCCCCGAAACTTCCAACTTGTTCAGAGTTGCTCCCCATACCGAGTCCGAGGCCTCAGAACATAACACAAGGTCTGGGTTCTTTTGAGTTAAGTCGAGACCTTCTTGGAACTTGCCCGATTCGTCCCACCACCGAAGGTAGTCTTTGATGAAATCCGTAATCGGAATGCTCATAGTCTCTAGGTCCTTCTCCTTGTTCCAGTGGTGATTGAGGTGGAATTGGAGAGGACGAAGGTTCAGTCTTCCTTGGGGAACAAATTGTTCTAAGGAGGAGAGGGTTCCTACTAGACTCATGCACTTCCTCACTGAACACATATTTTTTCTTAGAAAAGATCGGAATTTCAAACTGGCTTGCTCCATCCTTAAAGGAGACGGAAAAGCCCGAAAAATCCGACTCCGAATCGTCATTCCCAAATAAAGAATCTCTTGTGATGGAATCAAGAGAGACTTTTCCTTGTTGACAAGAAGACCCAGTTCTTTCGTAAGGTTTAAAGTTGTCTGGAGATCCTTCAGGCAGTGATCGTAAGAGTGAGCTCTGAGAAGCCAATAGTCGAGATACAGGGAGGCTCTGATGCCCCTTGAGTGGAGGATCTTTGCTACGTTGAGCATGAGTTTCGTAAATATTTGTGGGGCTGTGCTGAGGCCGAAACATAGGGCTAGAAATTGAAAAACTTCGCCCTTGAATACGAATCTTAGATAAGGCCTGAAGCTCGGATGAATTGGGATGTGAAAATAGGCGTCCTGGAGGTCTAATGAGACCATCCAGTCGCCTTTCCTTACTGCAGCAAGAACTGATTTCGAAGTCTCCATTGAGAACTTCGTCTTCTGGACAAACTTGTTCAACGCACTTACGTCCAGGACTGGACGCCATCCCCCGAGTTCTTGGGTACCAGGAACAGGCGGTTGTAAAAGCCTGGAGAACATATGTCCTGTACTCTTTCTATGGCCCCCTTTTCTAACATGAGAGACACTTGAATAAATAATGCTTGTCTCTTTGCCTCCTCTCTGTATCTGGGAGAGAGATCCACTGGAGCTAGGACCAAAGGAGGATTCCCTATAAAGGGGATCTTGTAACCCTCCATCAAGATCTGTATTGACCAAAGGTCTGCTCCTCTCTTCTCCCACACTTGCCAGAATTTGAGTAGTCTGGCTCCTACTGCCTGAAGGCAAAAGCAGTCAGACTCTGCTTCGCCCTGATCTGAAGCCTCTCCTCTTATTTCTTCTTGCATCGGGTCTGGAGCTACCCGTGCTGGAAGACCTTCCTCGAAAGGGCTGGGAGAACTTAGGAAAAGTTGTTTCTTCCTTAGTTTTGCGGCTGGAAAAAAGTGGTAGTACCTTTCTGGCTGTCTTAGAGACCAGGTCTTGAGTAGCCTTTTGGGTTAAGGCAGACGATACTTCCTTTATGAGCTCTTGTGGGAATAGCAAGGGAGAAAGAGGTGCATATAACAGCTTGGATTTCTGGAAGGGAGTAACCCCCCGAGACAGAAATGAGCACAACTGATCCCTTTTCTTGAGAATCCCTGCAGAAAGGAGTGCTGCCAATTCATTGGATCTGTCCCGCAAAGCTTTATCCATACAGGACATTAAGTGAACTAAGTTAGAGGTATCACCCTCTTTAAAAGCAGCAACTTTTTTACCCAAGGCTCCTAACGTCCAGTCCAGGAAGTTAAAAACTTCAAAGGCTCTAAATATGCCCTCAAGCAGATGATCCAGCTCTGAGGTAGACCAAAAAATCTTGGTCTTCCTCATGGCCAACCAACGAGGAGCGTCTACAAGACTCGAGAAATCTCCTTGGGCAGAGGCAGGTATCCCCAACCCGAGAACTTCTGTCTCGTACCAGATGCTAGACCTAGATGCTAGTGTAGCTGAAGGAAATGCGAAAGCCGCTTTCCCTAGGTCTTTCTTGGACTGCATCCAGTCACCCATCAGTCTTAGAGCCCTCTTAGAAGACCGTGACAAGACCATCTTGGTAAACCCGGGACTTCTTTGAAGCCTTCCCAAGAGTAGATTTGGAAGGTGGAGAACGTGGAGCAACTGGTACAAAAAAGTCTGAGAATTCCTCAGCGAAAACTTTCATAAGTTTTTTCATATCTACTGAAGGACGAAAAGAAATAGTGTCTTCATCTTCTGAAACTTCCTCAAACTCAACAGGAGAAAGCTGACCCTCAATGTCCTTCTCTGGTAAAGCTCCAACGGGAGCAACAGCGTTGAGAACTGTGTCCTTCCCATGAAGATCCTGAGTTTCGACAGCAACAGAAACTGGATCATCACGTTTGTCGCCACGTTTGTCGATCAACGCGATCAGAACTAATGTGTTCCTGAATATGAACTATGTTAAAATCAGCGTCATCCTGAAGAGCGTAGGACTCATCGTCATAAACAAGACTCACTTCTAAAGCACCTGTAACATGGGAACAAGTAGGTCGCTCAGGGTCGCGTTCTGAAAAATGCTTGACGTCGCTTCCTGACAGGCGCTCAGCGCCGCGTACCGCTTGCCGCTCGACGACCTGGTTGGCTGCTTGGCGTTCGGCGACACGTCCTCGAGGACGTTCACTATAGAATCTTGAAGTGCAGTTGACGTCCTGAGAACTAGGACGTTCGACAGCTTGTTTAGCAGGACATTCGACGTCTCACTTTGAAGGACGTTCGAGCTCACGTTCTGAATGTAGGTCATCTTTGCGCTTAAGAGGACGTTTGGCGCTCGGATTAAAGAGCGTTCGACGTTAGAGCTGTCAACTCAGTTCTTAGTTGATCGCTCAGGATCACGTCCTAAAGGACGTTCGATGTTATAGCTAGCAGGAAGCTCGGCGCCTCGAATAGAAGGACGTTCGAGATCATGAATCACCGCACGCTTAACTCCACGTTTGGAAACACATCCTACAGGACGTTTCACTTCGTGTTGAGCAGACCACTCGCTGTCTCGAGCCTGACAATAACTGTCACATTTGTCAGCTTGAGGCTTGTCGCTACGTTGGTAATTTTGCATGAAAGAAGAGAGCCTGTTTTGCATCTCTTGTAGCATGTTTAAGTTAGGATCTATACGTTGTGATATCGGTGACGACACCACAACATTCTCCACATCGCTCAGGCGTTCAGAACGTCCAGATGGTGAAAACCAGTCTGACGGCTGCGGGGGAGCATGAATCGAGGTTAAGCCTGGTTCTGATAACTGCTTAGCAGGATCCTTGGTAGAGTCCGACACCCTAGCTAGACGTTTAGTAGGAGAACTCTCAAACGAAGATAAAAATCGCTCTGGACTATCACAATGGCTACAGCCAGGCCGCGAAGTGCTAGTTGGACGTTGGTTGGCCTTATCAAAGGTCCTCTTAAGAGGTTTGGAAGTTAGCTGCTAGCCTCTTTTAGGTATTGCGTCATCTGAAGACGACGAAAACTTAACCTCACCTTTCCAATGGTGAGGGCGAACGTCCTGGGAAACGTCAACAGGTACGTTCGAGGGGACGTCTGCTCGTGTTTTAAAGCCTCGTCTCCTTTCGCCGTTCGACATTCCTTCTCCCAGGGGTTGGGGAGTTTGGAAGAGGTCTAGGACTAGGAGAACGACAGACGCGAGCAGGCGCACCCTCCACAGCACGTAACTTCACTGCACTTTTTGCACTTTCACCCTTTAACTGTTTAACGTCGGACATGAGCTGCGTTCTGTCCGCCGCAAGCAATTCCACTTTAGCGCCCAGCGCTTGAATCGCTACTAACATGTCCTTGAGTGTAGGCTCATTAGCAGTTACAGTAGCGGGATCAGGATCTACCACAACAGGGGAAGGAATAGGGTCAGTGACATGGGAAGAGGAAGAGGTCTTTTGAAGAACGAGAAGAACTTCGTCTTAATCTATCCCTTTTAAGTTTACGCCTATAGCGATCAAACTCAATCCATTCATGCTCTGACAAAAGACCACACTCATCACAACGATCAACCAAATCACAATCTTTACCTCTGCAATTAATGCAGAGAGAATGGGGATCAAGAGAAGCTTTAGCTATTCGGGTCTTACACCCACTCACACACATCCTACAAGTTATAGGGGGGTGGCCATTTTGAAAAATTTTATAGAGAAATCAACAAGCAAGGGTCAAAAATTTCTAAATCCAATCGTATCAAAGAATATCCAATAACAAAATCAAACAAGCGGGAGTCAACAACCAAAGTTTTGTACTTCACCAAAGTAAATCAATAAATTGACGAGCAGAATATGCACGTGTCGCCGCTAGCGACGGCAGGGAATATATGAGGGTTCCTGGAATGGTTCCTAGGTACCTCGCTAGGGCGCAGGGGTGGTACACTTGGCTATCGAATCGGCGATTGGCACGAGTTTTGAATTATCTGCCGTGACGTCAGGGACGTAAGCTATATATATAACTACCGGGTAAGTCTTATGTTTAAAAATACTAGCCCATGGGGATAACGCACATAGGGAAACATAATCTCCTTGCCAGAACTTAGGAACAGAGAGATAATGTTTAATCGCGAGCTAGGCAAGCATATGGCAGAGCAAAAACCAGTTAATCATTACCTCAATTAAGTAAAAGAGCTATTTGTAATACAATGACACTGCTACGAACGAAGCAAAACGGGATGAAAACCCATTTTGTCCGGAAATTCTGACAAACAAAAGCTCCAGTGTTTTGACAGTCTTTCATTACTGTTACTGGGTTTTGATTAGGGTAACTGTTTTTTTATTACAATGACTTTTTCATGACGATGATTAATGGAAACAAAGTTTAAAAAAGGTAATTTAAATATCATAACAATTTGACCAGAACACTATATCTTAAGGTTTTTCAAACGTAATTGATGAAGATACCTAGCGCAAAGCCACATCTTTTCAGTTATGGTAGGTGACCCACCATAACTCAATAACTATCAATTTCCGACAGGAATCATGATTAAAACCATCTAAAGCACCACAAACTACATTCAAAACCAATCTTGTTTTCTAAAAACTGTTTATTACATTATTCTATAATTTTACCACTAGAGGCTTGAGACTATCGTGTTAAACAAGAATTGATTGTGCCCAGTGGCACAATGACAGCATGTGGCTGACTTAAGCTATCGGTAGAAAATGTGTTTGTGGCAATAACATGATATTTTGATTATAAAATAAATTTTTGAATATACTTACCCGGTGAATATATAATAGCTGACGTCTCCGACGGCTCGACAGATTCCAAAAACTCGCGAGCGATCGCCATGAAGGTTGCGGGTGTGCCCACCAGTGCCGACTATCGGTCAGATACCGCATATACATGTAAACAGCCTCAGTTCTTCTCTTTCCGCTGGGTCTCTATCGGGGAGGAAGGGAGGGCCTTTAATTTATATATTCACCGGGTAAGTATATTCAAAAATTTATTTTATAATCAAAATATCATTTTTAAATATTAAACTTAGCCGGTGAATATATAATAGCTGATTCACACCCATGGTGGTGGGTAGAGACCAGTATCAATACAATAAAGGCGTATATGCTTAGAGTTTTTGACAGTTATATCATAACAAAACCCTAATAAGTATAGGTACCTGGTAAGGAAGCTGACTCTGACGATTACTCTGCCTTGTTAGTCCGCTTTCCTCACGAAGCCCAGCCATCCTCTCAGGATGCTGAAAGACTCCCAGGAGCTGTTATATCCAGGGCGGCAACCCATACAACAGGACCTCATCAAAACCCTTAATCTGGGCGCTCTCAAGAAATGATATTTGACCACCCGCCAAATCAAAAAGGATGCGAAAAGCTTCTTAGCCTTCCGTACAACCCAAAACAAGATTAAAAACATTTCAAGAGAAAGATTAAAAGGATATTGGAATTAAGGGAATGTAGTGGTAGAACCCTCACCCACTACTGCACTCGCTGCAACGAATGGACCCAGTGTGTAGCAGTCCTCATAAAGAGTCTGGACGTCTTTTAAGTAAAATAAAGCGAATACCGACTTGTTCTCCAAAAGGTCGCGTCCATAATACTTCGCACAGATCTGTTTTGCTTAAAGGCCACGGAAGTTGCTATAGCTCTTACTTCATGCGTCTTGACCTTAAGCAAGCAACGATCTTTTTCACTCAAGTGAGAGTGAGCCTCTCGGATTAAAAACCTAATAAAATACGACAAAGCATTTTTAGACATAGGCAATGATGGCTTCTTAACTGAGCACCACAAGGCCTCAGATCCACCTCGTAAGGATTTGGTACGAGCTAAATAAAACTTAAGAGCTCTAACTGGACACAGTACTCTTTCAAGCTCGTTGCCTACGATCTCTGACAGGCAAGGTATATCAAACGACTTAGGCCAAGGACGAGAAGGCAGTTCATTTTTGGCCAAGAAACCAAGCTGAAGTGAACATGTGGCTTTATCTATAGAAAAGCCGATGTTCCTACTGAAGGCATGCATCTCACTGACCCTTTTAGCCGAAGCCAAGCACACTAAAAAAAGCGTCTTGAGGGTGAGATCCTTCAAGGAGGCTGAATGTAATGGCTCAAACCTGTCGGACATTAGGAACCTTAGGACCACGTCTAAGTTCCATCCAGGAGTTGCCATACGACGCTCCTTAGAGGTCTTGAAGGACTTAAGGAGATCTTGGAGATCTTTATTATTGGACAGATCTAAGCCTCTATGTCTGAACACAGAAGCCAACATGCTCCTGTAGCCCTTAATAGTGAGAGCAGAGAGGGAGCGAACATTTCTCAGATGCAGGAGAAAGTCTGCAATTTGGGCTATAGAGGTACTGGAAGAGGAAATGGATGATGACTTGCACCAGTCTCTAAAGACTTCCCACTTCGACTGGTAGACCTTGATGGTAGATGCTCTCCTAGCTCTCGCAATCACTCTGGCTGCCTCCTTCGAAAATCCTCGAGCTCTTGAGAGTCTTTCGATAGTCTGAAGGCAGTCAGACGAAGCGCGGGGAGGCTTTGATGAAGACTCCTTACGTGGGGCTGCCGTAAGAGATCCATCCTTAAAGGTAGACTCCTTCGAACGTCTACCAGCCATTGAAGTACCTCTGTGAACCACTCTCTCGCGGGCCAGAGTGGAGCAACCAATGTCAACCTGGTCCCTTCGTGAGAGGTGAACTTCTGCAGCACCTTGTTTAGGATCTTGAAAGGTGGAAAGGCATAAACGTCCAGGTGAGACCAGTCCAGCAGGAAAGCGTCTATGTGGGCTGCCTCTGGATCTGGAACTGGAAAGCAGTAAGTCGAGAGCCTCTTTGTCAGAGAAGTCGCAAAAAGATCTATGGTGGGTTGACCCCATGTCATCCATAGCTTCTCGCACACAGTCTTATGCAACGTCCACTCCATGGAGATGACTTGTCCTCTTCTGCTGAGGCCGTCCGCCAAGACATTCATTTTCCTAGCACAAATCTCGCCAAAGGAGAGATGTTACTTGCCTTAAATGGAGTTCCTTCTGATCCGTGGATCAAAGACCCGAGCATTCCAGACTGTCCATTGGAGCTCCCTAACCCAAATCCGATGCATCTGAAAACAACACATGGTTTGGGTTCTTGATCACAAGAGAAAGACCTTCTCGAAGTCTGAAGTTGCTGTCCCACCAAGTCAGACATGTCTAGACTGAGTTGGAGATTGGGAAAGAGATACTCTCTAAGCCCTTCTCCTTGTTCCAATGGTTTAGGTGAAATTGGAGAGGGCATAGGTTGAGTCTCCCCAGAGAGATAAACTACTCCAGCGATGAAAGAGTTCCCACGAGGCTAGTTCAAACTCTTACAGAGCAACTGTTTTTCACTTGCAAGTGAAAGACTTTTAACAGAGCTTGTTCCATTCTTACGGGAGACGAAAAGGCCCGAAAAATCAGACACTGTATCTCCATTCCCAAACAAAGAATAGTCTGGGATGGGGTACTGTAAGTTACGACTTCTCTACGTTCACTATGAGACCTAGCTCCTTGGCTAGGTCTAATGTCCATTAGAGGCTCTCCAGACAGCGATATAATGACGACGCCCTGATTAGCCAGTCGTCAAAATAAAGGGAGGCTCTGAATCCTCAAAAAATGTAGAAAGCTTGCTACATTTTGCAAGGGCCTTGTAAAAACAAGAGGAGCAGGAATGAGGTCGAAGTACAGTGCTCGACATTGGTACATTACTTCCCCGTCCACAAACCTCAGATGTTGTTGAAAGTTTGGATGAATCGGGATGTGGAAGTATGCATCCTGAAGGTCGAGAGAGACCATCCAGTCGCCTTCCCTTACTGCTGCCAAGACAGATTTGGTAGTCTTCATCGTGAAGTTTGTCTTGACAATGAACACATTGAGCGCACTTGCATCTTAAGTACTCCTGCAGAGAACGTGGCTGCCAGATCATTGGAGCCATCCCTGATAGCCTTGTTCCTGCAGAGAACGTGGCTGTCAGATCATTGGAGCCATCCCTGATAGCCTTGTTCATGCATGACATAATTGTACAGCAAAACTTCAAACGCTCGAAAAACTCCTAACTTGAGATGGTCTAGCTCTGAAGCCGACCATAAAATCTTGGAGCGTCTCATGGCCAGGCGACGGGGAGAGTCTATGAGGCTTGAGAAGTCTCCCTGGGCAGAGGCAGGAACTCCCAAGCAGAGAACTTCTCCCGTGTCATACCAGACGCTCGCTCTATAAGCCAGTTTAAAAGGAGGGAAAGCAAAGGCTGTCTCCCCCAAACTCCTCCTGGTGATCAACCAGTCGCCTAGCAAACGTAAAGCTCTCTTAGAAGAGCGAGAGAGCACTAGCTTAGAAAACAACGGCTTCGAAGTAGCTAGGCCTAGTGTAAACTCTGACGAAGGCGAACGAGGAGCAGCAGTTACAAAATGGTCCGGACAAAGATCCTTAAAAATCAGCATGATTTTTTTAAAGTCCATAGAGGGCTGAGCAGCTTTAGGGTCCTCTCCGTCTGACAAAGTCCCCAAAGGAATATCAGTAGGAGGGGGAACAGCAACTTCCTCATCTGAAGGAACCTCGTCCGACAATTGCCTAGTCTCATGCCTGCCGCGGTGGCAATGCTTGACAGGCAAAGTCCACACGGAAAGGAGCAGCAGTAGCAGTCAAGGAAGCGACGTCATGTCGCTGCTGAAAGGACTGACCAGCAACAACAACAGGAGTTGATGGACGCTCGACGTCAAGTCGAAACTGCCTTGACTGCCTAGACTGAGCAGTCAAAACAACCCTTGACTGCGGTGCTTGACGCTCAACGTCAAAACAAGGCAACTGAGCTGGTTGGCGAACGTCCTGAACGTCAACACGAGACTGCGGCAGCAGCTGAACGTCAACACGAGGCTGCGGCAGCGGCTGAAAGTCAACACGGGACTGCAGCGAGTGAGGATCCAAGTCACGTGACTGACGTGACAAACTACCGACATCACGTTTCATAACGTCAAAAGGACGAGTAAAAGCTCGTTTGGGCGGCTGACGGCCAGAGTCTCGATCAGCATAACGGCGAGGATCATCGTGAACCTGCTCAACGGTATACTCCTCCACAAGGGAGGCAAGCTTAGTCTGCATATCCTGCAGGACAACCCATTTAGGATCAACGGGAGTCGGGACGGGCCGAGATGATGGTAACGTCTGTGTTGGCAAAACATTACCTATACTGAGACTCTCGGAGCCCGTGTTACGCTTACGTTTAATCGGCGAAACAGTCTACCGACGACTGCAAAGGGTCAGAGCTGTCCCAATGGCCACAGCCAGGACGCTGGACCTGTCCTGAAGGGACTGACTTTCGCTTCAAGGGTCTAGAAACCTTGTCGCCAAGGTTTCTTTTGCGAAAAGTCTTCGGATGACGAGGAGAACACAGTCTCACCCGTCTTATGGTAAGGGCGATCTTGACGAGAAACGTCCGATACCAAAGAGGGAACGTCTGTACGTTGGTTAAAGCCTCTCGTGCCCTTAAGTCCTACGACATTACTTCTCCCTGGTGCATGGGAGCCTGCAAGAGGTCTCGGACTAGGGGAGCGACAAGCACGAACAGACGAACCCTCGGTCGCAACACTAAATACACTTTGCGCACTTATCACTTTATCACTACGATTTTCTGTTTTTTTTTTGCACTTACTTCACTGATATCGTATTTTTCAATAATTTCACATTAGGCATGAATAAAACTGATTTCTACCTGAAGCACGCAATTTTCCCTTACATCAAAAGGTTATAATTGCGAAATGAGTCGTATAATGTAAGCACATTAGTACAAAATGAAACACACATGCAAAAATCAGTAAACATATATATCGAATAAAACGGAAATATATAAAGTTGAAAAGGATCAGTGACTGGGGAGGAGACTAAACACTAGTTTACTAAAGACTACGTTTCCAATCTCTCACCGTACAGTGCCTTGGGACGAGAATAAAAACTAAAAACGTTTTATCCTCTCTCCCCGTACAGAGACTTGGGACGAGAGTAAAAAACTGAATCGAGAACAACGTTACTCGCTCCCAAACTCCTTACTTGGGACGAGAATAAAGATCGGATCGTTCTCTCTTTCTCTCTCTCTCTCTCTCTCTCTCTCTCTCTCTCTCTCTCTCTCTCTCTCTCTCTCTCTTGTCACACACAAGAGAAATGCCCATTTACCCTTCGTCAATAAACAGGTTATTTGACCAAAGGAAAAAACTGAAAGGGCTAAGAAATTGAAAATTAACAAGTTCCTTTAAATTAGTATTTAAAACACTTCAGTTTGAAAGAAGAATGAACAAAACGTCAAAATCGATTTACTCTTTCTGCAAAGTGAAACCGTGATTCTCTCTTTCTCTATCGTAACGATAGAGCGCAAACTGCGTAGCATAAATAAACCAAACGTTAGTTCATCTTTGAAAAAAAAAACAGCACGAAGACTATTCAAAGAATATCTTTCTTAAAATATTCATTTCATGACTCTTACAGAGCAAATGATTTAAACTTAACGAAAATAAAAGTTGAATGGGCTCAACGTTGTTTAACTTCGGTTTCCAAGTTAGGACCGCCTACATCTCGGACTAGGGGAGGAATAGGTAAAAGGCCGCATATAAACTAAACATAAAATTTATTTTGATGTTTAGTATAAATGGAAAGCTAATCGAAGAGGCCTAATAAAGGCGGGTGAGATATAAAATATATAGAGGAAAATCTATAATTATCAACAATAATTTATAACGTGATGAAATAAATACTAAAAGCCTAAAACACACTTCCGTACACTGAGGGAAGGGTCGGCCATCTTTACTCTATGGAAAAACCAGAGAAGGGCAAAACACTTCTACTCTCCTTTCAAAAGCATTTCTTTTGAAAATAGTATTGAATAATCCAACATGGCGAAAGCAATAAAACCAAAACAAAGTACTTCACCAATTCGGTAGAAAACTCGAGGTCATAAAGCGAGTATGGAATCGACTTGTCGATGAAACCGACAGAGAAGAACTGAGGCTGTTTACATGTATATGCGGTATCTGACCGATAGTCGGCGTTGGTGGGCACACCCGCAACCTTCATGGCGATCGCTCGCGAGGTTTTGGAATCTGTCGAGCCGTCGGAGACATCAGCTATTGTATATTCACCGGCTAAGTTTAATATTTAAAAAAAAGGTTTTTTTCTTGGAGAGCGCACATGCACCTCAGAAGGAGTTCTTACGGCCTTTTATTGAGTTTTAACAAACGCCTGTAGGACTTACGTAAAACTTCTCAGGGACGAGTTTCCTATAAAGGGTGTAGTCTCGTATGTAAAGGTTTGTTAGCCCAGGACAACAAACACATACACTAGGCAGGTTTGTATGGGGTTGTCATCGAACGCTTTCTCGTATGGGGATGTCAGCAATCACTTTCTCGTATGGGGTTACCCGCGAACGCTTTCTCGTATGGGGTTGTCAGCGACCGCTTTTTCGCTAGCAAGAAATACCACCATCTAATGCAGGCAAAGACCTCGCAGAGGGTGAGGGTTTCTCGGTGATGAGAGACGATCAGTAGCCACCTGCTACCCCAACCACTAAATAGTGGGAGGGGTGGGGGAAGCTGACGGTGGTTCATCCGAAGACAATAGGCACAAAGCCGGCAAGACCAGCACAGCTGATGCATAGCGACCAGCTGGGAGCATAAAGTGACGTTTACAAGTCACGTGACGCTGATACGTCACGCAGCGCTATTACGTTGCGCAACGTTGGCACTGTTACCTAATGCATAGCAACCAGCTACTAGGACTGTAGAGTGACATAACTTACATGACGCTGAAGCGTAGAAAGCAGTCGTCCCACTACAAGATCCTAGGAGATCAACGTAGCGAGAGCCCGAAGGTTCGGCGAGACGAAAATCTGTGAGCTCAATGTCACGAGAATCAAAAACTTCCACATAACGAAGGCCCAAAGACCTGAAATCACGAGAGCCCTAAAGGTTCACGCAATGAGAGCTCGAAGGCTCAGGGTCAAGAGAACCTCAAGGTTCAGAATGACTAGGGTCCAAAGGCCTGAAGTCACGAGAGCCTGAAGGCTGAAAGTCACGAGAGCCCGAAGGCTCGCAGTCGCGAGAACCAAGAGGTTCGGCGCGACAAGAACCCGGAGGTTCTGAGTTGAAAAAATCCAGGAGGCAAAACGTAACGTGAGCCAGGAGGCTCAGAGTGACAAGAACTCCGAAGGCTCCGTGTCAATAGAGCTCGAAGGCTCAAAGTGACAAGAACCCGAAGGCTCAGAGTGACAAGAACCCTACGGCTCAGAGTGACAAGAACTCGAAGGTTCTGTGTCATGAGAACCCAAGAGCTCTGCGTAACATGGACTAGAAGGCCCATGGTTACGAGAGCCCGCGGGTTCAGAATGACAAGAGCCCAAGGACTCAGGGTTATGAGAGCTGGAAGGCCCAGCATAACGAGGATTACGAGAGACTGAAGGGCCAGCGTAACAGGAGTCAAAAGAGCCGGAATGCTCAACACGAGTGCCACGAGAACCCAAGGTTCAGCGAAACGAGTAACGAGGGACCAAAGGCTCAGCATAACAGGAGTCATAAAGCAAAAGGCTCAACCTAGTCACGGGATCCAGAGAGCTCAGCGTGACAAGAGCCCAGAGGCTCTCAATAATGAGAGTCAGGAGACTTTGGGTTACGAGAGCCCGAAGATTCAAAGTAACGAGGGTCACGAGATAGCAAAAGATTAACGTAACAAGGGTCACCAGAGCCTGAGGGCTCAGCGAAACACGTCACAAGAGCCCGAAGGCTTAGCGCGACGAGGGTTACGAGAGAAGGGAGGCATATTCAACAAGAGTCTGGGACCTCTGGGTTACGAGACCCCGAGGGCTCAACATAACAAGGGTCATGTGAGCCGAAGGCTCAACGTAATGCAGATCACGAGAGTCCGAGGGCTCTACGCAACGGGAACACAAGGGTACCGGGTCACGAGAACCCGCAGGCTTAGCATAATGAGGATCTGAAGGTCCCAGGTTACAAGAGTACGTATGCTCGGCGTAACCTTCACGAGAGCCCGAAGGCTCAATGTAACGAGGGCCCAGAGACTCGGGGTCACCCATGCCCGATGCAAGACTGACACGAGAATCCGAAGGAACATCATCACCTGAACCCAAAGGTTCCAAAAGACGTCTCCTTACCGCTGGGGAGGAGCACGGCCAGGATGAAGAGGGGTCAGACACTCCTCCACACGCCGGACTCCAAAAGGGGAATGTCTAGCAGGTTCCTCCGGAGAGGGAGTCTGCTCTGTCACAAAAAAGCTGATCATGAACTTTCTCTTGCAAATGAGAGGAATGTTTTCCCATAGAACTATGCTTCTCCTCCCCACCCTAGGGGGAGAAGCATAGGCGTACGTTTCATACTGGTCACGGATCAATCTCTCGCAGATGAGAGATGTCCTCCCGAAGGAGGATAATGCCTCGGACTTTACTTTCCCCTTCTAGGGGGAGAAGCGTCGTCCTCGGCCAAAAGCACTAGCTGGTCACGAAAAGATCTCTCGACGAGAGAGATGTCCTCCCGAAGGAGGACCTTGCCTTGAACTTTGCTTTCCCCCAGTCAGAGGGGGAGAAGCGTAGTCTTCGGCGAAGAGATAGCAGCTGCTGATCTTCGTCGAGCTGTCAGCAATTCTCCCCACTAGGAGGAGGCTTGCTAAACAGCTGATGAAGGGAAGCTCTCCCTCGGAAGCTTGAAAGCGCTGGCGCACAGGATAACGCTTGTGAGCTGAAGAGCGCTGATGAGTGGGAGAGCGCAGAAGCGCAGGAGAGCAGAAGAACACTGTCGCGCTGGTGAGTGCAGGTGTGCTGCTGATCGTAGATATGCTGGCGAACGTTGGCGAGCCAGCAAATGCTGGTATTTCGAACAGCGAGAACGTGCTGGAGCGCCGGCAATCGGGGCATTGGAGAACGCTGAAGTGCAGGAGAGCGCTGATACGCTGGAAAGCAATGACGTGCTAGAGACCGATGATGCACTGGAAAGCGTTGGCGTCCTGGAGAGCGCTGACAAGATGGTGAGTGCTGGTGCGTTGGAGAGTGGTGCCGCTCAGCCGAAGGTCTGGAATGCTGTGAAGGAAGGCGGGTTCGCAAGGGCAAGTGATGTTTTGAAATATCATGAGACAGGAAAGGTGAAGGCAGGTCAGGAACAGGGATGTGCCCTTTGTAAGGGCGAACATGCACTGCGGGGGATCGTGAGCAATCCACAGAAGAGTTGAAGACCGAAGTCCGAGCACTAGCGGCAGCGTCGTCAGGAGAAGTTCCAGGAAGGAGCAAAAGTCGAGGGCCAGAAGACGGTGGAAGAGGAGGCTCCTCTGCGGGGGAAGGCTGCGAAGACAAAGCTGAAGAGCCGAAGAGGCACCTTTTCACTGATAGCAAAGTGTAACCTATAAGGCGAAGCAGAGGACGAGTTCTGCGAGATCGATGATGCCCTCTGGGGCCCATGGATCAGTAAGCTGACCTTTAGAAGCAGCATTGAGTGAACTCCTCCTCCGAGGAGAAAAACTGGCAGGAGAGACAGACGAAAGACTTTACTTCCCCCTAGAAGGATGATCAGGAACGGGGAAAGCGCTGTCAGCAGCAACAGCTGGAGAGCCTGAAGAGGCAGGGGCGTCGGCAGCAACAGCAGAAGACGCCTCAGACACCACTGCATTGACGTACGACAGAGGATCCACCTCCAAAGTCAATGAAAGCTGCACACTAACACCACAGATGATGAGCTGCAGCAAGGAGTCCTTGGAGGGCGGACCCGGAAGCCCCAAGGACGACCACACCTGTACTAAAGGAGAAAGACACAAGGCCTCACTCTGGGAGAGAGGAGGGGCTGCTTCGCTAGGGGAAGCCACACCATCTCTCAAGGACCAGGGTTGACCAACAATAAAAGGGCCTACGCTACTACTCGACGATCTCTCGGAAGAGGCCGATTGAGTAGAAGCTTCAAAGAAAGGTTGGGAAGCAGAAGATGAAGCCTTGGGTATTTTCCCTTTCGAAGAAATCTTTGAAGGAGAAATATCCTGCTTTGACTTCTTCTTTCGCCGGCGCCCAAACCTTTCCCACTGGGAGGCATACGATTCCCAACACTCACTACACTTATTTTCCCTATCACACTGTTGACCTCTGCAGGCGGGAAAAAGGGTGTGATGATCGGTGTCCATGGCCGACATGAAAGTACCGCAGGGCCGGCCTTCAAATACAGGGCAGAAATCAACACACAAACACACTAATAAAGAGAAAACACAAACAAAAACCAATTAATGGCAGTCCAAAATAACTTGGTGAGGATGAAGAATGACAACGACCGTTCACTAGCCGAGCCAAGGGCAAAGTGAGCTAAATCACAGGTTTGTCAGCGGGAGCAGTAGCAAGCTATCCCCCTACCCCTGCTAACTAGCGAAATGGATAGTTAACCCTCACTAAATTTTTAATGGCTCGTCCTTTCAGCTTTACCGAAAGTAATAACCCCTAATAAATACCGTAGGTTTGTATTCCAGTTACGGAAAAAACAGAATTAACTGTTAAACAATCAAATGGTAAGTCTTAACGGCGGGAGAGAGGGGCAGTGACCTTCCATTACTGAGCCACAAAGAAAAGTGGGTGCTCAGCCCAGATGTGTGAGTGAGTGGGGTTGCTGGCTAACCCCCCCCCCCCCCCAACTAGCGGTTGGGGTGGTTATCACTTGCTAAAATTATCGAGGCTCGTCTTTCAGCTCCGCCTAAAGTATGTCGCTAAAAATAGCGAAGGGTATGTATTTGTGTCGGAACAATGACAAATTTGTAATTTGTATTTTTCCTAACGATACATACCTGGAGCTATTTATGGAGATATTACTTTCCACGAAGCTGGAAGATAAGCCGTGATAATTTTAGCGAGGGGAGAGATACACCTGCCACGACACCAACCACAGAAAAGAGCTCACTTCACCTGGTAGACTGATGCTGAAGAGCATCTGAGGTGCCTAGACATCCTTTCCACAACTCGTTGCAAAAAACCTCCCTGAGAGAGGAGCTGCTGGACAGTCCCCAAGCATGAAGTTGAAGAGAAACTACTGCAATGTGCAAGATATTGGCATGCGGCTGTTTAAGTAGATCATGTCGTGGAGGAAGATCCCTTGGGATCTCCGTCAGGAGCTGAAGAAGGTCCGGGAACCACTCTGCTTGATGCCATAATGAAGCTATTAGGGTCCCTGATAAGTTCTTGATTATTCTAACCTGGTTGAGGACTTTTCTTATCAGACAGAACAGGGAGAACACGTACACGTCTATGTTCTCCCACCGATGTTGGAATGCACCTTGCCAAAGAGCTTGGAGATCTGGGACTGGGGAGCAGTAGAGCGGGAACCTGAAGTTCAGTGCCGTTACGAACAGGTCCACTGTCAGGGAACCCCACAAAGTCAGGACTTTGTTGGCTACAAGATAATTCAAAGACCACTCAGAGCCCACATTCTGAGTTGCTCTGCTCAGATTGTATGCAAGCACATTCCTCTTACCTGGAATGAAGTGAGCAGATAGAGACACTGAGCTGTCTTCTGCCCATCTGAGTATCTCTACTGCTAGATGGCACAAGGGCTACAAAAAGGTACAGCCTTCCTTATTTAGGTAAGCTACTACCGTGGTGTTGTCACTCATCAATACAACGGAATGGGCCCCCAGGAAGTGGTGGAACTGTTGGAGGGCGGGGAAGGCTGCCCTCATTTCCCAGAAAATTATGTGCCGATACCTTTTTGATTCGGACCACAGGCCGAACATGGTGTGGTGCAACATGTGGGCCACCCACCCTTCTTTTGATGCATCTAAAAAGAGCATCAACTCCAGGGGAGGAACAAGAAGATTGTCCCCTTTGGAGAGGTTCTTGTCTGCCAATCCACATCTAAGGTCCATCTGTACCTCTGGTCCTAGGTGAACTGGGGAGTCTGGGGAATTGATGGCCTGATTCCATTGGGACTTGAGACGTCACTGGAAGGATCTCATCCTCAGGCATCCATTGGGTGCTAGTCGGGACACAGATTATAGATGGCTGAGCAGACAAAGCCAGCTCTGAGCAAGGAGCTCTTCTTGCTTGAGGAAGAGCTGTGCTACCTTCTTCAGCCTCAAAATTCTTTTGTCTGATGGAAAAGCTTTGTGCCGTTTTGTGTCTATTATCAAGCTCAGATATACCAGTCTTTGAGAGGGAAGCAGTTGAGAATTCTCGAGGTTTACCATAATCCCCAGATCTTGACAAAGCCTCAGAAGTCTGTCTCGGTGTTGAAGAAGGGTCCCCATCGAGTCTGCTAGAATCAGTCAGTTGTCCAGGTATCTTAGGAGACGAATGCCAATTCTGTGAACCCAAGATGACTCTAGGGCAAACACTCTCCTAAAGACCTTGAACTGGTATTGTTTATGGTTGAACATGATGCATAGATACTTCCAGGAAGACAGATAGACTGAGATCTGGAAGTATGAGTCCCTGAGATCCAGTGTGCTCATGAAGTCTTGCGGTCTTACTGCTTGTCTGACCGTATCAGCTGTCTCCATCTTGAACGAAGTTTGACTGACAAACCTATTCAAGGCTGAGAGATCAATGACTTGTGTCCAGATACCTTTTTCACAAGAAAGCCGACTGAAGAAGACTGGAGACCCATCAAGAACCTCTTGGAGAGCACTCTTGCCAGGAGGGTAGCTCCTTAGCGGATCCATTTGCATAGGAGCTTATTGGGACTGGATCCTGAGTCGACTGTCCAGGGTTCGGCCTCGAGCTGCAGCCACCTTAACCAGCGGCTCTGTAGGCATTCCCCAGCAGGTGGATATGTGGGAGGATTGCCCGTCCTAGAGGCATCGGCCTCTGCCAGATCCCCTATTTCCCTTTCCTCCACGGGAAGAATTTTAACCTCTACGGTTGCCCAGAAAGGACTTTTTAGACACGTTAGGGCCTGTTGTTTTGGGCCCCTAGCCCTATTTGTCTGCGGTCAGGAAGCAGGCTGTTTTTTCTATGGGGGAGGTTGGTAAGGCCTTTTGGAGACTTCCTCGACCTCTCTAACACCCGCTCAACATCTTCCAGCTCAAAAAGAGAACTACACTCGAAAGAAGAGTTTCATGGCCTACAAACCTCAGCCTGTGGGAGTTGTTGATGAAACTTCTCAATGATTGAATCCCTCCTCTTAAGGATGGTATTGGCCCAAAGGTTAACAACCTGGAGAGAGAGGAACTCGATCGTCCTGGTGCCAGACAGTAGGAAGGATTCCAGTGACCTCCTTGTGGACTCACAAGACTAGTCCTGATATCTGACCAGGTGTCACACAGATCCAAACCATGGGTCCAGCCACGAAGTTGAATTCATGGCATACTTCGCAACCTTCTCCTAGTTGATGATCTCCAAGGCCGAGTACGTGACAAGAGTCCCGTTAGTCTCTCGAAGGGGATGCCCCTCGAGAGTGTCGCTAGTGAGTGGTCCAAAGGCAATGGAGGAAGAGGCTCACTAAGGATCTCATGGATCTTTTCTGCTGCACAAATGGAAGTAGGAGGAGATTAGAGGAGGAGCTAGTGCAGAAGGAAGTAGAGGAGACTGTGGCTTGAGCCACTGCCTTCTGTCTGGCACTCTTCAACCCCTTGACCAGGGCAGATCTGCACTGGCCCTTATGGATTTCAGAGTACCCTAGACCTGGTCCAAGACCAAGTCTTTTCCATTGTGAGTGGCTGCCGATGGATTTGGCAGTCCAGTGATGGCTCTAATGTAAGTTAAGACCTGCCAGAAGGCCTGCTCTGACTCCTTCTGCTCTAGCTCTGAGAGCTTAGGTTTAGCGGCTAATGGCAAAAGGTCGTCCTCAAGATCAAATTGCTCATTAACCTACGAACTCACATCTATAGGAGCCTGGGGTGGGTCAAAGTCATCACTGTAAGCCGTTGATAGGGCAACTATAGTTGACAAACTAGACGAGGCTTCCCTCCGCCTCTCTTTGCCGAGGACTTTGGAATGGTGAAAAGGGCCCTCGGTTCCTTGCACTGAGACAAGTGTTCCTCCACAAGAGAAGGCCTTACAGTCTTCTCTTTCCTGAGAGGGTACTGGTTCTTTCCAGAAGGAGGAATAGCGTCAAAGTGAGTTGGAGGGTGAGACTCCCTAGGAACTACTATCTGGGAGAGGCGGAAGGACTCTGTCATGGGGATTGTCCTGTCCTTCTTAGCGGGAGGCAGCCTAACCCTATTCCTTTTCCACCTCGGTTTAGCAAGTGTAACCCAGAAATGCAGGGAACTTCCTTAAACCTCCGAGGTTATTTCCTTCCAACTCCTTTACCGAGGGGAGAGGGATCTCGCCTTACGAAAAGGTCCCGTCAGAACAGAACCTTCAGAGGTCCTACTAGAACCTGCAGGAGGAGAGGTGTCGGGATGGAGAGCAGCCAACAGAGGGATTCTAGGTGTACTGCCCAAGGATTGAGAACAGGGAATGGCCCCCATCACAGCCTCCCACACTACAGCCATGGGAGCAATGGGAGCTCTCTACCTCCCGATGAACTGGGAGGGGGATCCTTTGGATGAACAGAAGCCGTAGGTCTAGGAACCTCAGGCTGTTTCTTTAACTTTTTCCTACAGGCAAGATTGGCACGGGTCTACCCGCCGTGGAAGGTGCTGGGCGTTGAAACCTCTGAGCAGAGATCTGCTCAGGAGCTTCCCTCCCTCCTTCGCCCTGAACAAGATCTAGAAGGTACCAATCTCTAGGAGGAATCAGGGCAGTCAGTCGCACGGACCGCTGCGAGGGCAAATGACGAGGAGGAGAGCTGCGAGGTGAGGAAGGCTGTCTTGCAACAAGTGAGAGCTCACGTGACTGGTGAGACTGATGAACGTTCCATTTAGAGAGGGGGTTTCCTTGGGCAAGGATACTCTTTCTTGTGACCAGAAATGGCAATGGTATCCCGTCCAAAGATGAGGGGTGAACAGTTGGCGAGGCCAGCTTATCTAGCGCGAAGCGACCATAAGAGAAGTGACAGGTTAGATCACGCGAGGCTACTAATTCACACGACGCTGCGCCGTCACGTGACACTGCTCCATCGTGCAATGCAGCTGGAAAAAGAGCAAAGGTCATATGACGAGAACCAGTGGTATCATCATAACGAAAACCAGAAGGCTCTAGGTCGCACGAGCCCTGAGGTTCTCCACAACGAGAATTTGAAGGATCTAGGTTATGAAATTCATGAGGATAAACATAACGTGAGCCCGGAGGCCCAGGGTCGCATGAGCTTGAAAGCTCCACACGACAAGAACCAGAAGGTTCTGTGTCACGAGACCACGAGAGATCAAAGTGACGATGACCCAAAGGTCCTTGGTCATGAGAGCCCACGGGCTCAGCGCGACAAGAGCCTGAAGGCTCAAGGTTACGAGAACCTTTAGGTTCAGCGTAACGAAGGTTACTACAGCTCACAGGCTCGGCATAACAAGATTCACAAGAGCCAGAAGGCTCAGCGCAACTAGGGTCACGACAGCCCGGAGGCTCTACACGACAAGAGTCCGTAGATTTTGGGTCACACGAGCCCGAAGACTCAGGCTAACAAGAGTCCCGAGAGCCCGAAGGCTCAGCCTAACGAGAGTCCTGAGAGTCTGAAGGCTCAACATAATGGGGGACGACGCCAGAAGGCTCAATGCAATTCGTGTCACGAGAGCCCGAGGGCTCAACGCGACAAGGGTTACGAGAGCCCGAAGGCTCTACGCAACACAAGCCATGAGAGCCCTAAGGCTCTATGCGACGAGAATCTGAAGGTTCCGGATCACGAGAGCCCAAAGTCTCAGCATAATGAGAGTTACGAGAGCCCAAAGGCTCAACGCCTCGCGAATCACGAAAGCCAGAAGGCTCAATGTAACGAGGGTCACCAAGAGCCAGAGACTACGCAACAAGAACCCGAAGGCTCTACGCGATGAGAACCCGAAGGTTCCGGGTCACGAGATTCCAAATGCTCAGCGTAAGGAGGATCACAAGAGCCCGATGGCTCAGCGTAACAAGGGTTACTAGGTTTTCACTATATTCTCGGCGGCCCAGGCAGCCCCGTTTTCTCGAAACATAGCGCAACGTGTATTTTTTGCCATTTTTTCCTCCATATTCAAGGTTTGTTACGCCATTCTAAGTTTTCTTGCGATCTACCACGGTGTCAGCGACATGCAGTGGGAAGAGGGGGAGGGACTTCCCCCGGAGGCTCACAGGCGCACAAAGGTTTGGCTTGCGGTCTACCACGAATGTAAACACGTTCCCCCCAGGCCTGTCACGTTCAAATAAGGTCTTTCACATTCAGATAGGGTGCCTAACGTTTTTGCCGTTCTGATCAGGGTCAGACACGTATTTACAGTTTTGCCAAGGCTTTCAACAGATGAAACGTGGACTTCGAGCAGCTTTGGAGCACGTTTGTGGCCACGGTATAAAAACGAGGGCCTCCTAAGGAACATCAATAATTTCATCTAACCTTTGACGAGAAAACATCATGGATTCCAACGATGACGATTTTGTTTTTGCCTGTTTGCTCAGTTTATATATACAATCTCTTCGTCAAATCGGAGGTCAGAGAGGGAGAGCTAGAGAGGAGAATGAGAAGGCAACGATCGACGTGGGTGCGAGAATGCTTGTCAGAAGATAGGTGGCTGAGACTGGGCCATTACTCAACATGGTATGACTACTCCCTCTTCCCCCATTATATATGTGAAAGGCACCACCCTTTCTACTGTACATATCCATCACTGATTTCTCCATATCATATTTACCATCATCATCATTATCATTGTCAATCCAATATGCAGTCTTGGCCTCTGAAAATTTTACTGTTCCTATGGATTGCTTGAAGGCACAGACCCAGTGTTACACCCATGCTGTGGCAATCAACTTCACATACGCGCACATACACACACACATACACATGCTTCGAGGAAGTCAATTATCCCGCAAGTCATCTTAAAATGGTTTCAATCTGTGTTAAATAAATCTTGTAAAGACAATCTTATAAAAATTTGAGTACAAATCATCTTCTGGGACCAAGATATCCGGCCTCGATATGATCACTCAAAGTTTTTCCAGGTTCTTGTTATTACCCACGTGTCATCCAATAACAGTTAACCAGAATAATTAATCGAACAATTCTGTAGAAATTCAAGAAAATAAAACGCACGTAGATAAGTTCCTAAGTGTTAATTTCCGCTTTCTGTGCTTCTGCTTCGGTGGCATGGTTGATACTATGCCAAATTCCACCGGGACTGGCTTTTTATACTCTCTCCATGACCTAGTTTGCCGTGTCAACCCGTAGTACAGTATACTGCAACGTGCCGCAATGCGCCGGGATCATTAACCGTCAAACGCCAAGACTCGTCGGAAGTAAATGCGATTAAACGGATACTGTAAAACCCAACTTGCCGTGAAAACCTTAACAAAACACACACTAAACGCGTCAGAACGTAACAAAACTTGAAAGATAGTGACGTGCCGGGAATATACACGCTTCCCGTTATGCTACGGAACGCCTTCAAGTTTTGATAAGGCTAACTATGTACTGCTACGTTACGTTACGTTTTGTTGCGTTTACCCGTTTTACTACGGTCTACTAAGTTTTCGATCTGCGCCTGGACTTCCTGGGGCAAATTTTTGGACAGTTCAAAATTTTGAGCCGGCATCCACAGCAGTCAGGGCCTGTCACATTTGCCAATCCCATTCCACAGAGTTGTATAACGTTTTTTCACGTCCATCCCGTTTTGTTCACGGTGGCCCGAAACGGGGTTGCCGGGACCACCGGGAACATAGTGAAAACCTAGCATTACGAGAGCCCGAAGGCTCTACACGATCAGGACCTGAAGGTTCCGGGTCACAAGAGCCCGAAGGCTCATAGTAACGAGGATCACGAGAGCCCAAAGGCTCAGAGTAATGAGGGTTACAAGAGCCCGAAGGCTCAACGCAACATGAATCACGAGAGCCGCGAAGGCTCGACGCACCGCAGGTCATGAGAGCCCGAGGGCTAAACTGAACGAGGGTCATGAAAGCCCGAAGGCTCTATACAACGCAAGTCACTAGAATGCAAAAGCTCTACACAACGAGAACCTGAAGGTTCCAGGACACGAGGAAAAAGTCTCAGCATGACAAGGACCCAAAGGTCTCAGGCTACGAGACCTGAAGGCTCATCGTAACGGGAGCTCGAAGGCTCGGGAGCACGCGAGCCCGAAATCTCAGTGAGATTGCCACGAGAACGCGAAGGAATCACGTGACTGGAGCCCGTCCCCTTACTGCTGGGGAAGGACCATGCCCCAGGGTAACGAGGTGTCAAAAACTCCTCCACCCAACGAACTCACGAAGGGGTGTGTCTAGCAGGATCCTCCGAGGAGAGAAACTGGTGGGGGCCAAAAATCTGGCAAGCCCTCTCTCACGGACAAGAGGAATACTGTATTCTCCCAAAGGAGAAAATTGCCTAGTACTATGTTCTAACCCTGTCCTAGGGGAGATGCATAGGCGTATGTGACATGCTGGTCACACACGTCTGTCTCGTGAACAACAGATGTTCTCCTGGAGGAGGAACATATCTATGATTTTGCTCACCTACTGCCCCAGGAGGAAAAGCCTTGTCTTTACTGTCGGCAACAGGAGACCAAAAGTCAGACCTATAGGCAGCAGCACCTGCACCCACAGGGGAAAGCTCCATTTCCGAAGAAGTAGGAGTGCACTTGCGCTCAACATCCAACTGAAGGAGCTCAAAGAGAACTTCCTTCGAAGGGGGACCATCAACGCCCAACAATAGCCAAAAACACAACATATCATCATAGAGCAGGCACTCCATGGGGAAGGGACAGGACCGAATTTCTAGGAAAAACGTTACAGTCCCTTGATTCACAAGGTTGACTTGGAGTTACCAGGGCTGCGTTGTTACTTGGCCGTTCCCTGGAGAGGACCGGTGGAAGAGTAGCTTTGGATAGATATCGGAGAATTAAAGAACACAGCGATTTCTTTGACTTCGAGGAGTACCCCGAAGGAGAAGAATCTCACTTGGCCTTCTTCTTTTCCTGCACCCATACCTCTCCCACTGGGAGGCAGACCACTCCTGACACTCATTACAGGTGTTGTCCCTATTACACCGGTGGTCCTGGAAAGCTGGACACAGCAGGTGGGGGTCCATCTCAAGGGTATGTATGAAAGTACCGAGGGGGCTGCCTTCGAGATCAGGACAGGTGCGCACGAGACTTGAAGAAATCCAAACTCATTTTGAAAAGAAACAGAATAGTATTACACTGTATTCAAATGGCAAGTCTTGGTGGGATAGAGCGGCAGTGACCGTCCTCTACTAAGCCACCGTCCTCTACTAAGCCAGAAAGCAAATTGAGTGCTCAGCCTAGGTGTGAGTGAGCGGGGTAGACGGCTACCCCCGCCCCGCCCCCTAACTAGCGGTTAGGGTGGTAGTAGGTTAGCCAGGCCACCAGCCAAACGATAAGATACTACTTCTAGAGTGTTATGGGGTCTTTTGCCTAGCCAGACAGTACTACATTGGATCCTTCTCTTTGGTTACAGTTAATTTTCCCTTTGCCTACATATACACACTGAATAGTCTGGCCTATTCTTTACATATTCTCCTCTGTCCTCATACACCTGACAACACTGAGATTACCAAACAATTGTTCTTCACCCAAGGGGTTACTGCACTGAAATTGTTCAGTGGCTACTTTCCTCTTGGTAAGGGTAGAAGAAACTCTTTAGCTATGGTACGCAGCTCTTCTAGGAGAAGGACACTCCAAAATCAACCCATTGTTCTCTAGTCTTGGGTAGTGCCATAGCCTCTGTACCATGGTCTTCCACTGTCTTAGGTTTGAATTCTCTTGCTTGAGGGTACACTCGGGCATTTCTCTTCCTCTTAGTTTTGTTAATAGTTTCTATAGTTTATATACGATTTATTTATTTTAAAGTTGTTACTCTTCTTAAAATGTTTTATTTTTCCTTATTTCCTTTCCTCACTGGGCTATCTTCCCTCTTAGGGCACCTGAACTTATAGCATCCTGCTTTTCCAACTATGGTTGTAGCTTACCAATTAATAATAATAATAATAATAATGATAATAATATCCCTCGCTAAAATTCTCATGGCTCGTCTTTCAGCTTCGCCGAAATAAATATCCCTATAAATAGCGTAGAGTTTACATTTTGTGTCGGAACAAATAACCTTTATTTCCATTGCAAATAAACAATTAATAAGATATACCAAAATATACCCTTGGGCAATGGGGCTACCCTGTGGGAACCAAGGGTTTTGGGTGGGGAAAATTTACTGGGGAATCATTAAATAATGGTAAAACTAACTTTTTCTTCTCTATGAAAAATTTAATTTGATGTTACTGTTCCTAAAATATTTTCATTTCAATTTTTCATTACTTCTTCTGTAGGATATTTATTTCCTCTCCTCACTGGGGTATTATAACCTGTTGAACCTCTTGGACCTCTAGAATTCTGCTTTTCCAGCTAGGGCTATAGCTGAGCTCGAAATAATAATACAGTATACAGTGGAACCTCTACATCCGAACGTATC
Organism: Palaemon carinicauda; assembly: GCF_036898095.1. NCBI lineage: Eukaryota > Metazoa > Arthropoda > Malacostraca > Decapoda > Palaemonidae > Palaemon > Palaemon carinicauda. The sequence continues at coordinate 19,718,388 of NC_090727.1, read as the reverse complement.
TACATCCGAATTTTCCAACATCCAAAGTAAAATTCGAGCAAATTTTTTACTCTACACCCGAATTTTATTTCGACACACGAATTAAGCAATTTTCGTCGCACCGGTTGTGTCCAAATTTTTCAACACGCGAAGTACAATTCGAACACGTTCCTACTCTACACCCGAATTTTTTTTTCGACACCCGAAGTAAACAATACTCGTACGCGTAGTCGGTGCTCATAGCGCCTGATGTTTTTTTTATTTCCGCCGATAGAAGGCCGCACTTCGACCTCGGAGGGACCCTCAATTAGCGTGGTTTGGGCATTCCTCTGTTCTCTCGGCTTCGTGTGGTTGTGCCCTGTGCGTTTTGCTATTAACTGTGTTTTAATCGTGATTTTTTACGTTCATCCTTTTACGGTATTTTACGTAAATCAAGGGTCCTAAAAGGCTTAGTTTCGCAAATGGTAGTGATAGTGGTAGTGGCGAGAAAAGGAATAAGGGAATGCTTTCTTTAGAAGTAAAGCAAGGAATTATTGAAAAGCATGAACGTGGTTCTTGGGGTCTGTTGTTGCAGCAAATGGTGGAGTGGAAGCAGATGTACGTCAGAGAGTGAATGAAGGTTGCAAAGTGTTGGGGGCAGTTAAGGGAGTAGTAAAAAATAGAGGGTTGGGCATGAATGTAAAGAGAGTTCTATATGAGAAAGTGATTGTACAGTACCAACTGTGATGTATGGATCGGAGTTGTGGGGAATGAAAGTGATGGAGAGACAGAAATTGAATGTGTTTGAGATGAAGTGTCTGAGGAGTATGACTGGTGTATCTCGAGTAGATAGGGTCAGGAACGAGGTGGTGAGGGTGGGAACGGGTGTGAGAAATGAGTTAGCGGCTAGAGTGGATATGAATGTGTTGAGGTAGTTTGGCCATGTTGAGAGAATGGAGAATGGCTGTCTGCTAAAGAAGGTGATGAATGCAAGAGTTGATGGGAGAAGTACAAGAGGAAGGCCAAGGTTTGGGTGGATGGATGGTGTGAAGAAAGCTCTGGGTGATAGGAGGATAGATATAAGAGAGGCAAGAGAGCGTGCTAGAAATAGGAATGAATGGCGAGCGATTGTGACGCAGTTCCGGTAGGCCCTGCTGCTTCCTCCGGTGCCTTAGATGACCGCGGAGGTAGCAGCAGTAGGGGACTCAGCAGTATGAAGCTTCATCTGTGGTGGAAATGTGGGAGGTTGGGCTGTGGCACCCTAGCAGTACCAGCTGAACTCGGCTGAGTCCCTGGTTAGGCTGGAGGAACGTAGAGAGTAGAGGTCCCCTTTTTTGTTTTGTTCTTGTTGATGTCAGCTACCCCCCAAAATTGGGGGAAGTGCCTTTGGTATATGGATGGGATGAACATGGTGTCCGTATGAGTGAACTTGCAATAGGTTCGGCGCAAATAAAAGAGGTGTTAAGAAAATATCAAGACGTGGTCGACTTCATCGACAAATACCATCCAAAGAAATTGCAGGTTTGTCGTGTAGTTGCGCAGTTTGATGATGTTTCCCTAACTTATTTTCGAAACATTCTGAAAAGCTGTACCAAGCAACTTTCTATCGATAGCTTCTTTAAAAAAAAACTAGTGATGAAGAGGAAGGAAGTGGTTCAAATAAAACAGCAAAGAGAAAAAAATTCAATAAATTTTAAGTGTAGAGAGTGAAAGTGATTAAAATTAATCATCAAAAAGAAAAAAAGAAAATGTAAAAAGAAATATAAATATAAAAATAAAAAAATAAGCTAAGTTATGTTAAAGTTCACTTAGTGTAAGTTAGAATAAGTTACGGTAGTGTACGTTTATCATAGTTAACCTCTCTACCTCCTCGCCGCCCGTCCGTCTCCTCTTTGCGTAGCAAGACAAACAACACCTGCGCTGGAGTTTCTAAGGTAAAGTGACGCTAAAAACCCGTTTCTTATTTATCATTTTTTGATAATTCTTCTTTTTTACATGTCTATTATCTAATTTAGTGTGCATTATTTTCATGGGAAATTATGTGTAGTAGTTTATTAAGAAGTTATCATAGGTTTTTGGGCTCAACCACGGATTAATCCTATTTCAATGTATTCTTATGGGAAAAATCGTTTCGACATCCGAACATTTTCTACATCCGAAGTCAGTTGTGGAACGGATTAAATTCGTATGTAGAGGTACGACTGTACATTATTCTCTGGGATGCATAATAAAAACACGAAAATATTTTTAAATATTGGCATTCTATTTTCATACATTATTTCTAATTTCTTGTTTACATCCTATGGTTCACATGTAGAAAGAGGAAATAAGATAGGTAATTATTTGTGTGTGTGGGGGGGGGCTGCCAGCTAGGTCTGGAACCTCGAAAGGGGGGTATAATGGGCTGCCCCTGGCATGGTCTGTAACCTGGGAACTACTAACAGGTTATGTAAGGTGTGTTAAATTTTGTGGCCTTTGGAGTAAATTTCTAATTTATATTTTCGTTCAGGAAAAACTTACCACATACAACAAACTGTTTTCCTACAGTTAATAGCATGTTTGCAATGAATTTTACCTTTACTTCAGTCATAAATAATCAAATTTTTTTCTTGTTTGTCCCATCCAAAGACCTGGTGTTGCAGGAAATTTTTTTCTTGTTTGTCCCATCCAAAGACCTGGTGTTGCAAGAAATTTTTTTCTTGTTTGTCCCATCCAAAGACCTGGTGTTGCAGTAAATTTTTTTCTTGTTTGTCCCATCCAAAGACCTGGTGTTGCAGGATATTTTTCCCTCCTGACTGAAATTCCCCCCCCCCCCCCCTCCCGGGAAATTTGCCTGGGATCAATTTCCCCCCGGGAAAAGTGGCCTGGGCTGTTATTCCCCCAAGGGGAATTTCAGCACTAAGATATTCCCCCCCCCCCCCCAGGGGAATTTCAGCCCTAAGAAATTTCCCCCCTAGGCCATTTCTCCCCCACCCTCCCTTACAGAGAAACTATTTTGATGAATTATACAATCAACAGTAAGTTTGACAAAATATCAGGAATATATATATGTATGTATATATATATATATATATATATATATATATATATATATATATATATATATATATATATATATATATATACACACACAATGTTACGCAACGTTACTAACGTTACGATGCCATTGCTAACGTGAGCAATGCTACAATAATACTAATATGTGTATTTTAAAGCACTTTTCCATATACCCTTTACACAAAATATAAAAAGGTACAAAAGGGGTACAGAACCTAACAAACCCACCTAACCTAACCTTGAAGTTCCCAGGTTACAACCCCTACCCGGGGGCAAGCCCCTGGACCCCCTTCCCAGGTCACAACACCTAGCCGGGGGCAAGCCCTGGACCCCCTTCCAGGTCACAAGCCCTAGCCGCGCACCCCCTTCCCAGCTCACAAACTTGTACTGGCAAGAGGTAATGTTGAACTGCGGACTCTAAAACCATTAAAAATAAAGAAATTAATTACTTTCTTTTATGGGCCGGTGTAATGGTCTGTTTTCCCCCATTCGAAATAATGGTTACCTCCACCAAACAAAGAGGGAATCTTGGCCCAGAGGGGGGAATATTATCCGGGGACAAAGTTCCCCCGGGGGAATATATATCCTGGGCCATACTTCCCCAGGGGAGAATTTTGGACGGGGGGGGGGGGGGACAAACCATCACACCGGTTCTCTCCTGTGTCCGTTGGGATTAATGGGATAATGGGAGAACAGCTTATTTGCAGCGGAAATAATGGCCAAATTCGTTGAAACCACATTATTTAAATAAAGAATAATTGTTTTTCCTGTAGGAAATGTTGTCCTGTGTTAAACTATAATTTTACCGAGTTTTACGCAAATAGGCTATTTTTCATTAGTCTTAAAAGTCAGTCGAGTACAACTAATGGTTTAAGGACCTTGGTATGATCCCATGAATATGAAATATCAACCACCCAGAATCCTGAAAATTAGTAATTAATTGTATTTCTTACAGTAATCAGCAGAATCTACAATAGGTATAGCAGAGGTGCATAGGCCTAGAGGCCATAATTCTAAATTTGTCTAAAATTGCATTTATCATTGTAAAACTACATTTTCTATGAAGATGAAACTGCATTTTTAATTACATTCATTTCCAGATTATGAAGACGGATTTACTTGCATCACGAATTATGTAGTTCTTTCCTCCAATCATGATCCTAACACCAATTCCTCTATTGTTTACCACTTTTGCTGATAGGCTAAGGCTACCATACCAAGCCTCTCTAAAGCATCGTACCAATACTTACAATTAACAAACACAAATTATATAAGTTTTCTGCTAGACCTACTCTTCATAATACATACCGTTAAGTAACTTATTATTTTTGACAGTTTTGGTCACTGACAACTTCACTGGCCTAGTAACACTCAGCACTTAGCTTCTTGAAAGTTCAATTTCCTTGTCCCAGTCAACATTTTCTTTGTATTTTTTTTTCTACTACGACACCGAGTAAGATCTTTTACTCTTCTTGGTAAAGTTGTTGTCATATAATTTCAACCATAATTTTCGAGAGCACTGGTATAACATTAAGATTTGCAAACAACCAATACAGTACTAAGTACTTTAAGTAAATTCAAGGCTCAGGAATCTCAGGATGGGGCTGTATTGTGTAATTCGTGTCGTACCATGATTTCAAAATTAGCGCCTTTCAATAAATCAAAATGATCGTACATGTTAATGTGTTTGATTTACTTTGTAAATATCAAACTTTTCACAGCAACACTAATACAGAAGAAGAATTTTATCCAATTTAGAGTTTGCTAATTTTATACATGTTTATACAATGCCAGTTCAGTATCTGGTTTGCAATCTTCAAATAATTTCATAATCATAGTTTTTTTTTTTCTAGAAATTTACCTAACAAATAAAATTTTACAAGGTCTCTATAATAGAAATAGTTCCGTTGACATTAAAGGACAACGGTTACATTTTTTCCCTTTTGCAATCGTATTATTATTAGTATCCAAGCTACAACCCTAATTGGAAAAGCAAGATGCTATAAGCACAGGGGCTCCAATAAGCATAGCCCAGTGAGGAAAGGAAATAAGGAAATGAATAAATGAAGAGAACAAATTAACAATAAATCATCCTAAAAAAAGTAACAACGTCTAAACAGATATGTCATATATAAACTATTAACAACGTCAAAATCAAATGTGTCATATATAAACTATAAAAAGACTCATGTCCGCCTGGTCAACAAAAAAGCATTTGGTCCAACTTTGAACCTTTGAAGTGCTATTGATTCAACTACCCGATTAGGAAGATCATTCCACAACTTGGTAACCGCTGGAATAAAACTTCTAGAGTACTGCATAGTATTGAGCATATAGTCTTTGGTATTGAGCCTTATCATGGAGAAGGCCTAGCTATTAGAATTAACTGCCTGCCTAGTATTACGAACAGGATAAAATTGTCCAGGGAGATCTGAATGTAAAGGATGGTCAGAGTTGTGAAAAATCTTATGCAACATGCATAATGAACTAATAGAACGACGGTGCCAGAGATTAATATCTAGATCAGTAATTAGAAATTTAGTAGAACGTAAGTTTCTGTCCAACAAATTAAGATGAGAATCAGCAGCTGAAGACCAGACAGGAGAACAATACTCAAAACAAGGTAGAATGAAAGAATTAAAATACTTCTTCAGAATAGATTGATCACCGAAAATCTTAAAAGACTTTCTCAATAAGCCATTTTTTTGTGCAATTGAAGAAGACACAGACCTTATATGTTTCTCAAAAGTAAATTTGCTATCGAGACTCACACCTAAAATTTGAAAGAGTCATTCAAATTTAAAGTACATTATCAATACTGAGATCCGGATGTTGGGGAGCCACCGTCCTTGACCTACTTACAATCATACTTGGAGTTTTGTTAGGATTCAACTTCATACCCCATAATTTGCACCATGCACCAATCTTAGTTAAATATCTATTAAGGGATTCACCAACCCCAGATCTACATTCAGGGGATGGAATTGATGCAAAGAGAGTAACATCATCTGCATATGCAACAAGATGGTTTTCTAGGCCAAACCACATGTCATGTGTATATAGTATGAACATTAATGGGCCAAGAACACTACCCTGTAGAACACCGGATATCACATTCCTATACTCACTATGGTGCCCGTCAACAACAACTCTTTGAGATCTATTACTTAAAAACTCAATAATAATGCTAAGAAACGACCCACCTACTTCCAACTGTTTCAGTTTGAAAACAAGGGCCTCATGATTAACACGGTCAAAGGCAGCACTAAAATCAAGGCCAATCATATGAACTTCCCGACCACAATCAAGGGATTTCTGTACAGCATTATAGATTGTAAGAAGGGCATCACATGCTCCAAGGCCTTTACGAAAACCAAATTGCAAACTAGGGAATAGGTGATTTCCTTCAGCAAACCTATTAAGACGTTCAAAAACTTTAGATAATATGGGAGTTGTGGAAATTGGGCGGTAATCACTGGGACTTGAGCTACCACAAACACATTTACATAGAGGAGTAACATTGCCAATTCTCCAACAAGTGCTAAAAGATCCTCTTCTTGCTAACTTGCGCAAAATAACAGATTACTTTGGAGCTAAGAAATCTGCTGTCTTTATAAAAAACAAAGGAAAAATACCATTTGGGTCTACACCTCCATAAGCATCAAGGTCCATCAACAGAGCTTTAATCTCATGAAATCAAAATGCTAAACTAATTAGTTTAGCCTCAGGAAAACAGGAATGAGGAAGTTCAAGTTTCTCATTACTCTGTTTACTGTCAAAAACATCAGCCAAAATGGTTGCCTTTTCCTTTGGACAGTGAGTGACTGAGCCATCTGGTTTAAGTAAAGGAGAAACTGTTGCATCTACAGCAAAGAGTGCAGATTTAAAGGTTAAAGGTTAAAGGTGACTGGTTTCAGTTCCGGTTCCATCAGAATAGATGCTCACCAAAACGTCAGCCGGGCAAGCCCAACCCCCCACTGTGGTGCCCTACCACAGCAGTATCCTCCCCAGTAAACAGTTTAAACTCACGGTCCTGGGCGGGGATCGATCTCTTGCCATGCGAAATGCTAGGTAAACACGTTACCACTGCACTAGCCAGGAGATTTAAGGGTAGACCACCATTTATGTTCCTGAGTTGTACCAGAAAGGGTTTCTTTTATGGTTAAATTGTACTCCTTTTCAGTTGAGGCATAAACTCTCTGAGCAAAAGCTCGAAGCTGAGTATAGTTGTTCCAGGTCAAATCTGATCTGTTACCCTTCCTAAGGTGATAGGCTTCCTGCTTCTCCAAATAAGCACGTCTACAATCATCATTGAAGCACGGTTTGTCCTTCACTCGGTACCTTAGCACACGAGAAGGGATATGCCTATCAATAATGTTGACTATATTCTCATTCAAAGGAACAACCGGGTCTACACTATTATATAATTGTGACCAATTCAAGCACAAAAGATCATGCAAAATCCCATTCCAGTCTGCTTGGGATTTCATATAAATTTTACAAGAATGTGATATATCAGGGACAGGCTGCTCAGTCTTCACTAATAATGATATCAAGGCATGATCAGATGTCCCGACTGGAGAACCAACCTTACTAGTTACGCCAGGGAGTCAGTGTATACGAGGTCCAAGCAATTACCAGACCTGTGAGTAGCTTCATTTATGATTTGCTCACAGCCTGATTCAGATGCAAAGTCTAAAGCTCTTAAGCCATGGCGATCGGTAGGAGAGATAGAACTTAACCACTCCCTATGGTGAGCATTAAAATCACCAACACAGACAAAAGAAGCCTTTCTATCATCTTCTTGTATCTTAGCCATAATGGTAAGAAGACAATCGAAGATAGATTCACCCATGTCTGGATTCCGGTAGATCGAACACAAATAAAAGTTGTTATGCCTGCCACAAACTTTTATTACCTGAATCTCATGACATCCATATTGATAGCGGGACTTATGAGAAGCAGGGTACTCGGTCCTAATATACACCGCCATTCCCCTGGCCCTAGGGATGGCATCACGTTTCAACATTATTGGCTTCTTAAAACCAGTTATAAGGAGCTCAGATGAGTGCCTCATATTAGAAACCAAAGTTTCTGAGCACAAAAGAATATCATACTATCTGGACGCAACTGTAAGGTCTTGGATATTTGCATGAAGCCTACGAATATTACAATAAAGAAGACGACATTGACAAAATCTAGGACGTACTGGTCCCGGATTTCGCTCAATGTCTCCAGACAGCATAAGAATTAATAGAAATAAAAGAGACATCATACTTAAAAACTAGATTAACAAGAATTATAACAAAAACAATATGTACAGAATTATAAATAAAGTGATTGATGATACCCATAGACTATAGTAAAAAGTCGGAAAAACTGGTCAACATGGAGGAGCCGATACACCATGCAAGGCTAAATACCCTCCTGGATAGCCACTTCAACTCAAGGGAGGACAATAAGGATGGTTTTGAGAAGAAAAAGAGTCAGAAAAAGGAAAAGACAACCTCTTGATAAACCACCAGGCCTACATGGCCCTTGTATTAAGCCTGCCCAACACACCATTTCAAAAAAACAAGAGGAAGAAAAAAAATAATAAGATAGAATAGTGTACCCGAGTGTACCCTCAAGCAAGAGAACTCTAACCCAAGACAGTGGAAGACCATGGTACAGAGGCTATGGCACTACCTAAGACCAGAGAACAATGGTTTAATTTTGGAGTGTCCTTCTCCTAGAAGAGCTGCTTACCATAGCTAAAGAGTCTCTTCTACCCTTACCAAGAGGAAAGTACACTGAACAAATTGCAGTACAGTAATTAACAGCTTGGGTGAAGAAGTGTTAAGTATCTCATTGTTGTCAAATGTATGAGGAAAGAGGAGAATATGTAAAGAATAGGCCAGACTATTCTGTGTAAGTTGTGAAGAATTTTCTTCACTCTTCTTCTTTTAATCGTATTTTTAGCTCTCTTCTACTAATACTATAGCTACCCCTTAAAAATTCTCTCCTACATCTAGTTTTCTTTAACGAAATATAGGGAGGACTAACCTAAACTTGTTGACAGTGGCGCACGCCATGCTCGTGACGTCACAGCGTAGATACGCACGTTAGAGGGCCTTAGTGTAACCACGGCGTATGTTGGTTCTTTCCTTAAACTACATGGGTCGAGATTAAATTCCTAAACTGCACATTTTATATAAATTCCAATACTGCTGAATTAATGCATCTTATATTTCTCAATACCAATTAAGGTTTGTTAATTTTAAGATGTATGCCCATCGTACCAGTCCATTGCTAATTAATCATTTTAAATATTAATTTTTAGCAAGCCAGAATAGGTAGGATTGCTGTATATATAACCTCCCTCAGAGCAGCAAGATTTATCTGAGTATTTAGTACAAAATCCTGCCTCCTCTGCACTCCTTTCAACAATATATTGCCCTGTCCTTAAGTCCCGATATGGCAACCCCAATGGATTACCATGCGCATCAAGATCTTCACCTGTCTGGAAAGGTGAAGCCAGGTGATCTCTTCGACCGTAGTGTCGGGGCCATTCTACGAGAAGCTGCCCTGGCTTGCTGACCTGCCTGGTCATTGAACCCATGTAGTTCTGGCTCACCCCCATCCCATCCCACTCGCCCAAACGCGACTCACAAAGGGTTGCTGCCGGTCGGAGAGATTGAGAAGAAGAGGACCCTGATGTACCTAGTTACAGCTACAGTGAGAATTCTTGGGGTGAGCCAGGCAAGAGATTAGTGCAACAACCAGGTCAACAGCTATCAAGGGCATAGGACTAAACTTCAAAGGAGTGCAGGTACTACATCAATGGCCATTTAGTTTTCCCCCATTTTTTTATTAGCTTAGACTAATTTTAACTTGATAGGGAACCTGGCTAATTACACTATTCGGACTGTGTGCGGTGGGATTGTGTGTATATATATTTTTTCTATACAATTTTTTGCCTTTTGAGACTGGCATAGTCTCTGGGTCACGTGGGCCACGTGCCAGACCCCATTTGATTTTTGATTGTTGCAGACCACATGTCTAACCCATCATTTTCATTATTTTAATTGCATCTCTTTTGATACCATTTTTTGTGTTGTTAAGATGTCTGTTTTGTTTTAATGTCAACTTGTGAATAAATCAATATTAGGTTAATTAAACCTCCTTAGTATTTTTGCTCCCTCGTTTATTTTAATGTGTGAAATGAATAGTTGATCACGGGACAAAATACCCAATATTTGAAGAGTAAGTCTATAGGTGGTAACAGCGAGAAACTTTGCATTAATATATTTGCTTCGAAGGTAAAGATCCTTATCTTTAAACTTTTAAACTACTTTACATCACTGCTCCCATTTTGGATTTTGTCTACCTTACATTAACGTAAAATAACTGTCCAGCATTTCATTGGGGTAGCTGGGACGGAGCCGGAACAGAGCCTGAGAATGAGATGACTATAGACCTGACAAAGCTAGAGTAGGCCATAAATTATTGTTAATCCTACGTGTGGAGTGCTTCGGCCTCTGGACAGTAAATTTCCCTTTTGTATGTGAGTGATGGTTAGTGAATTGTGACAGTAAAGTATTAGCAGGGTGTTTGTGCCCCGAGAGTAAGTGCTCCTATCCTCCCCTGTTGAACTTTATGTAACTGTTATAAGGAGACTTTCCCGGACTAAGTTCCCACTCAGAACACAACCATTAAAAAATTCTCCACATAAGTGTAGGCTATTAGGATTGAGTTAGTAACCGATTGGTTACCTATACATTTATCGAAAAATAAAAAACACATTACTTGAAAATCCCCAATTGAATATAATTTCTTTGGTGATATCATTGATCACGAATACATAGAAAAGTGAAAAAAAGCTAATGAATTCACACTATTGTTAACATATGCTAGGACACCAGGCACCCGTTGAGATACTACCGCGAGAGAGTTATGGGATCCTTTGACTGGCCAGACAGTATACTACATTGCACCCTTCTCTCTGGTTACTGTTCATTTTCATTTTGCCTACACATGCACCGAATAGTCTGGCCTATTCCTTACAAATTCTCCTCTGTCCTCATACACCTGACAACACACATAACCAAACAAATCCTTTTCATCCAAGGGGTTAACTACTGCACTGTAATTGTTCAGTGGCCACTTTCCTCTTGGTGAGGGTAGAAGAGACTCTTTAGCTATGGTAAGCAGCTCTTCTGGGAGAAGGACACTCCAAAATCAAACCATTGTTCTCTAGTCTTGGGTAGTGCCATAGCCTCTGTACCATGGTCTTCCACTGTCTTGGGTTAGAGTTCTCTTGCTTGAGGGTACACTTGGGCACACTATTCTGTCATATTTATCTTCCTCTTGTTTTGTTGAATTTTTTTTTAGTTTATATAGGAAAGATTTTTTATGGTGTTATTGCTCTTAAGATATCTTATTTTTCCTTGTTTCCTTTCCTCACTGGGCTACTTTTCCCTGTTGGAGCCCTTGGGCTTATAGCATCTTGCTTTTCCAACTAGGGTTGTAGCTTAGCTAATAATAATAATAATAATAATAATAATAATAATAATAATAATAATAATAATAATAATAATAATAATAATAATAAGAGTGAGAAGTGTAGCCTAATAAAAAATAGATTAAATAGGCTCCTCTCCTATTTCAACTGCATTATAATCAAATACATATTCTGATATATATATATATATATATATATATATATATATATATATATATATATATATATATATATATATATATATATATATATATATATATATATATATATATATATTACAATTCTTCCCCTGACTCATTAGGTAGAACTATGTCATCTGCAGATCTTAAAGTATTCTCCATTAATGTTAATTTCTACAATTCCCAATCTAACTGCTTAAAAGCTTTTCTTGGCATGCTGTGAATAATCTAGGAAAAATGAGGTCTCTTTTCATCAACTCCTTTCTCAATCGGAATTTTCTAATTAGCCTATCTTTATGTAGTTGCAGGACTGATGTAGACTACTTCCTGTATATATATTTTCAAGTGTTCTAACATAAGATAAATCTATCCCTTGTCTTTTAAATACTTATATTACTGATGAAGTTTTGACAGGATCCAAAGCTTTCTCACACTCTCTAGATGTCATACATAATGGTCTGTCATACTCTTGATTTTTCTATTGGCTCAGCTGTTGAATATCCGCTTATAAAGTCGCCTGTTCTCTTGGTTGATTAAAGGGTAGGCTAGCTGTCTTGCTAATCGACCTAATTCGATCTTTGTAAATATCTTATGCCGTATATTACTGAGAGTAGGCTACATTGCGTGTGGTTGAACTAGGTTGGTTTGTTGACTTGCCCATTCCAGGTTGTGGCTGCAATCAAATAATTTGTATGATGAGAATCCGTCTTATTAATTTATTGAAAAATATAAATTGCGTGGTGATAAACTAAAGATATTCGTGTTTGATGTAAACGAGGCTTGGAACGTACAGTATTCCAAATAAACATGGCTCGAAACAAATTCTTACAAAAAAAAAAAAGCTTTATAAATTTACATATTCCTTTAATCTCCTGTAAATTCTTATAATGCATTAACTTAACTTATTTTCATAGAAATTATAATCACTGCAATAATAATAAGAAGGTTGTTATTATAATATATAACAGAAATTACGCAAAATGTAATTATCTATCTGGCGGATATGGCATCATTGCCTTCATTGGCCATTTCTGAAGTCATTCTGGAGAGTGGACACTGAGTGGACAGGGAAAGGAAAGTTGTCGTGATTTGAAAGTGATAGTAACACATCCATCGTGGTCCAGTTCGAATTTTACCTTACATTCATGCGTCGTTGATGGAAATATGCCCTTGAATGAACAATCTCAGTTCTTAAGTGATGAGAATAAAAACTACAAGATTATGACAAAATTGCCCAAGGAAAGAACAAACCATTACATAGACCTGCATAAATGATAACAACAAATATCAAGGTATTTAATTTAATTAAGATTAGTATTTTTGTTCCTCAATTGTTTTCTGTATTTAGGCTATATTTAAAGCACCCTTTGTAAGTGTCAACATATTTTACACACATTTTACCTGTAGACCCTGAATTGTTAATTGCTGATAGCCAGCAATGAAAGCTGCAGTTAATATTTTAACAATAGCAAAACTAAAATTTGACTGGAAAGTAGATTAAAGAAATATGATTTGAAGATAATAGATGGTATTTGAATAATATCGGGAGCAATGAACTGAAAGGTAGGCCAACATCAGATTTAAGAAATCCACTTAAGACGAAATGCCTGGAATATTTACACGTGCGCCGTTTAAGGTAGCTATGGGGGAAATGTGGTATTCAGTCTTATTTCTACATGATTCGAGCGATTTAGATGTCCGTTTGGGTAAAGTTTTACTGTATTACAGGTTCTGATTTCGAACAGAAAATATATGTTTTCCTGTAGTAAATAACGTGATTTGGCCGAATTTGACCCTCATTTCAACAGCAAACCAACAGCACAAGTAATCCGACTAACTTTAGGTATCTGGACTGGTTGCTGTTATTATGGATGAAATGAAGGTGATAACTGGTCAAATCACGTTATTTTCTACAGGAAAACATATATTTTCTGTTAAAATTATCAACCATAATGTCTTTTATTATATATATTTTGTTAAAATACTTAAATATAATGACTTGTTCAAATTCGGTGTCACTTCACTCACGTTTGTACTGCGAACGGTAACATTAGCAACGTTGTAAGGACACCGATCCCTTCGTCGTCCAGAAAATCGACAAACTACTTATTTATTTAAATTCTCTTTGCCACACTGTGGTTTCCTATGTATATATATTCCGCTCTACCAGAGCTACATTTTGATATATGTATCGTTTCATAACATGTTTCTGTCAACCCATAATTTATATATTTGTAAGTGTAAGAAAACACATATATTTTGGCGGGCACTTCAATCTGACTTGGCGCCAACGTCATCCTACCTTTCCGTCCGCACCTTGTAATATACTTCCGTGCACATTCAAATAAAGTATCAGTTGATCTTGGTGACGCTTGTCTCACTGTCCTTACAACTGGTGACCCCGGAGTTGAAAGTAGCATCAGCGGTTTTGGCTTTGCCATTAACGGACTTATTACGGCCGTGCTACCTTCTACATACAGTACTCCGTTACCTTAGGCACGAGCCTGCCTTTGGTTCTCCCACACTTCTGTGAACGTAAGGCAGTAGGATGAGCTTAACCGACATATCAACTTCTCACCTCTTCGCCGACTCGTCGTCTGGCCACGATGCAGGAAGCAACACGCTCATCCCACCCAACGGCCTCGCCTCCACGCCCAAAGTCAAACTGCCGCCCTTTTCTCAACCCAACACCGCTTCCTGGTTCCTGAGAGCGGACGTACTCTTCCGCGTCGCTAGACTCAGCGACTCCTGCGCCAAGGCCGACATCGTTCTCACCTCCATACCTGAAGAAGTATTTGACAAGATTTCCCCATGGCTCGACGCCCAGGCCGGCCAAGTTTCATACGACGACCTGAGAACGAAACTCATCGGTATCTACTCCCTCTCCGTCTCAGCAAGGGCACAGAAAGTACTGGACCTCGCCGGCAAGCCCATGGGTGACACCTCTCCTGTCGAGGCGTGGGACGAGCTAACCGGCCTGCTTATGCTCCCCGAAACAGACAGCAACGGCCGATGACGTGAGATTAGCTTATCTCGCGAAATCTTTCTTCGACGCCTACCACAGGACGTACGGGCCCAATTGACAGACGCCGACACGCTCCCGATAAACGAACTCCTGTTGAAGGCTCAGAAGCTCCACGAGGCCTCCAAAGCATCTCGCCTCGGAGCATCATCGTCAACACCGCTTCCGTTCTCCTCCTTCAGCAGCTGCTCTTCCATAGACTCCTCGGCAATGGCCCTTGAGGACGACGAGATCAACATTCTATCAAGAAAGAAACCACCGCAACCGACGCGACCAAACCCTAGGCCTAACCCGGCATGGTGCTTCTACCACCAACAGTTCGGCAGTGACGCCAAGAAATGTAGAGCACCATGCAGTTTCCCTAGAAGATGACGCCAGAAGCATCCACCTGCCACCATCGCAGCCGCAGTTAACCAAAACAAGATTGGTTTCTGTATCCTCGATACCATTTCCAACCGTAGACTCATGGTGGACACCGGCGCAATGCAGTCAACGTTCCCTCCTTCGAAGTCCGACCTAGACCGTGGTCCCGACAAAAACGCTCCCTCACTCATCGCCGCCAACGGATCTCCCATACGGTGCTATGGAATCAAGACCCTCAAGATATCTATCATGGGCCGTTCGTATTCTTGGCCCTTCGCTATCGCCGACGTCAATCGCCCCCTCCTCGGTGCGGATTTCCTCGCCCACCATGGACTCCTCGTCGACGTCGCTAACAGACGTCTCATCGACACGGGAACCTGCCAGTCTCGCGCCCTAGAACACGGCCCTGCAACAATGTCCGTATCCGCCATAACGACGCACCCCTACGCCGACCTCCTACGAGAGTTTCCCGAGGCTTTCAAGCCCGAGCTCCGACACTCGCCAGGTTCCCCGTCCAAGCATGGTATCTACCACCACATCACAACGACAGGACCTCCCACTCACGCCAAATTCCGCCGCCTCCCGCCTCAGAAACTGAAGGATGCCAAACGCGCCTTCGAGGACATGGAACACATGGGTATCTGTAAGAAAGCATCGAGCCCCTGGGCATCACCCCTGCACATGGTTAAAAAGCCGGACGGGTCCTGGAGACCTTGCGGCGACTACAGGCGCCTCAACCTCATCACAACGCCCGATCATTACCCGCTGCCCAACATGCAGGACCTAACGAACGCGTTGCACGGCGCAAAGTTTTTTACCAAGATGGACCTCCTCAAGTCTTACTTCCAGGTCCCCGTATTCCCGGAAGATATCCCGAAAACTGCCATTGTAACGCCGTTCGGATCCTACACCTTCGCATACTCAACCTTCGGTCTACACAACGCCGGGGCGACCTTCCAACGACTAATGGATAGCATTCTGGGTGACCTACCTTTCTGCGTCTGCTACGTCGACGACATCCTGATATTCTCGAAAACCAAGGAGGAACACCGGGGACACGTCCGCACCGTCCTGAAGCGCCTACAGGAGAACGGCCTAGTCGTACGCGCGGGGTAAAACCCATGACAACCAAAGTCGACGCCATCAGGAAGTTCCCAATGCCTACGACCATCCGCCAACTTCAGGAGTTCTTGGGAATGGTCAATTACTACAGGCGCTTCATCCCCAACATCGCACAAACCCTGTCACCCCTCGACGACATCCTGAAAGGAAAAGCAAAAAAACTCGAGTGGGGCTTGCCCCAGCAACAGGCATTCGCTCGGACAAAGGATGCCCTTGCAAATGCCACCACCCTGGCTCATTTCGACGACAACGCGCCCCTGCGACTAACGACCGACGCCAGCAACGTCGCCTGCGGGGCTGTGCTTGAGCAACTCGTCGATGGTTCTCCTCGACCGCTGGCATTCTTCAGCAAGAAATTGAAACCCGCCGAAACAAGATACAGCACCTTCGATAGGGAACTCCTCGCCGTCTACCTCGCCGTCTACCTCGCCGTCCGCAACTTCAGGCACATCTTGGAGGGTACCCCCTTCACGATCGCAACGGATCATCAACCCCTCGTACACGCCTTCACGAAATCGACGGACGCATGGTCATCCCGACAACAACGTCATCTCGCATCAATCGCCGAATTCGGGTGCACCATACGTTACGTCCCTGGGAAGAAAAACCCAGTTGCGGACGCCCTTTCAAGGATTGAAATTGACGCGATCCACCTGGGAATCGACTACGCCAATCTCGCAACTGAACAACGCACCGACCGAGAAGCACAGGTTCACCTGACGGAGCCATCCGCGCTCAAGATAAGTGCGATTCCCCTCGGACCAGCAGGAGTAACTATTCTTTGCGACACCAGCACGGGCCGCCCTCGTCCCTGGGTACCAGCCTCCTGCAGAAGGAAAATATTCGATATCATCCATGGACTTTCGCACCCCTCAGGACGCACCACCGCTCGCCTTCTGTCTGAAAAGTTTGTCTGGCCAGGGATAAAAAAGGACGCCCGGGAATGGGCGAAGTCATGCATCAACTGCCAGTCAAGCAAGGTCAGCCGTCACACCGAATCGGGGGTGGGCGATTTTCCCCAGCCAAAAAGACGTTTCGGCCATATACACATCGACGTCGTGGGACCATTGCCCCCTTCTGGATCCGCTCGCTACCTACTTACGATCATCGATCGCTCCACGAGGTGGTTGGAGGCATCGCCGATGACCGAAGCTACGACTCAAGCATGTGCCGAAGCCCTCCTGTCAAGCTGGGATAGCAGGTTTGGCGTTCCTGACGACATCACGACTGACAGAGGCCCCGCTTTCCTCTCAGAAATATGGCTTGCTTTGGCGAACCTGATGGGGACGACGCTCCACAGCACCACGGCATACAACCCCGCGGCAAACGGCATGGTCGAAAGAACTCACCGCGCCCTCAAGGCGTCCCTGATGGCGAGCTGCACCGACGGGGACTGGAAATCACAACTTCCTTGGGTACTCCTCGGCCTTCGCACCGCTCTTCGCGCAGACGGCGAACCTTCGCCCGCCGAAAAAGTTTACGGGGAAGCGCTCGCAGTTCCTGGCGAATTCTTTCCCTCATCAACCGACGACACGCAGCTGGATCACCTAAGGGACATCGCCAGGAAGTTCAGGCCGTGTCTCAAAACTTACCAGGACAGAACCAGGCACTTCAAGCCAAAAAGCCTGGATGACTGCAGGTACGTTTTCGTCCGTGTCGACGCTCATCGACAACCACTGACTAGACCTTATCGAGGTCCCTACCGGGTAATTCAAAAGACAACGAAAGCCTTCCTTCTCGACGTCCATGGCCAAGAGGACTGGGTCTCAATAGACCGCGTGAAACCAGCGTTTCGCGAAGGAAGCGACACCGCCTCCGCTGGACCTGGCAGACCCAGAGTTCCGCTTCAAAACAAGCCACCCAACGAAAGAAAAATCATCAAACGACGACAAGAGGAAGAGATCCTTACACCGACCGCCAGCGCGCCCCTCCGTTCAAGAACAAGAGGAACCCTCCGACGCCCGAAGAGATACGAAGATTGATCATCAGCCCTCTACGCCGCCCGATGTCTTGGGGGGGAGTACTTGTAAGGACACCGATCCCTTCGTCGTCCAGAAAATCGACAAACTACTTATTTATTTAAATTCTCTCTTCGCCACACTGTGGTTTCCTATGTATATATATTCCGCTCTACCAGAGCTACATTTTGATATATGTATCGTTTCATAACATGTTTCTGTCAATCCATAATTCATATATTTGTAAGTGTAAGAAAACACATATATTTTGGCGGGCACTTCAATCTGACTTGGCGCCAACGTCATCCTACCTTTCCGTCCGCACCTTGTAATGTATTTCCGTGCGCATTCAAATAAAGTATCAGTTGATCTTGGTGACGCTTGTCTCACTGTCCTTACAACGTTACCAACGGTACACAGCGTTACTAACGTTACGGTGATCCACAGCGTTACCAACGTTACGGTGATCCACAGCGTTACCAACGTTACGGTGATCCACAGCGTTACCAACGTTACGGTGATCCACAGCGTTACCAACGTTACGGTGATCCACAGCGTTACCAACGTTACGGTGATCCACAGCGTTACCAACGTTACGGTTTAATTACGGTATTATTATCGTGTGTATTTTAAAGAATTTTTCCACATACCCTTAAACAATATATAAAAACGTACAAAAAGGGTACAGAACCTAACAAACCCACCTAACCTTACCTAGAAGTTCCCAGGTCACAAACCCAATATAATGCACTTTGTTACATCACTTCACTCACGTTACGGTAACGTTAGTACTGTTATGATAACATTATATATAATGGTTCTTTTTTCACCATTATCTCGCTTCGCTCGCATGAAAATAAAACATCAAGCTCGTATGTACTGGCAAGCGGTAATGTTGAGCTGTGCACGCTAACATTAGTAATGTTACACTAACATTACCAATGTTACACTAACATTACCAACGTTAAATATAATGGTTCTTGTTCCTCACTTACGATCACAGGAAAATAAAACATCACCCTCGTATGCATTGGCAATCGGTAATGCTGAGCTTCGCACTCTATCAAAATATAATAAAACTAACACATTAAAGTTAAAGAAATTAATGACTTACTTTTATGACCGTGACAACGTAACTTAGGGGTCACGGGGGTGTTGTGACTGAGTCTGTGGTGTCTTAACTGTTTTGCCTTAGATTAGTGCTGCACTTGGAACACTGTAAAAGTTGGTATGTTACATTACGTGATTTAAGAAAATTATCAACATTGGACTACATCAAAATACTTTCAAGTATGGATTACGTACTGAAGCTGTTACAATTTTCTAATACTTAGATCGTAAAATACGCAAAAGACGTCACTTGAACTAACAAAAACCTGACTTGGGCAAAGGTTTCCACGGAAAAGGACTTGTTGGAAGGTGGGGGTATGGAAATATTAACCCCCCTGTGCAAACTTTACATACGTATGGGTTCGTGATTGGTTAACGGAAAAGCAACGGAATCTAGAGGGTAAACATGAATGAACAGAATGGGAAACTTGTCCAGAGCAAGTATTTATGTGAAATCTGGGAGTGACAAGGTAATAACAAAATGTATAAAAGTAATATATGAAGATAAAATGGAATGTATGATAAATATTTGATGGGTATATAAAATGAGGTGATTGTATAAGGTATCGGATAATAAAACGAGTAATACTGGGGTCAAACATCATATGTATATGAGGGTATTACATAACTAATCAAGTAATAGACTTGAACAGAGCTGGTAGAGAGACGATTACTTACATTTCACGATTAGAGAAGAAGAAATCCTATTGGTGGAGGAAAAGTCTCCTCAGGGAGGCGGGGTTTTTGTGCAGAAGGTCGAAACCTGCTATGTACAAACGCACGAACAAGAGCGACTACAACGGGCAAGTAGAATGAGAGAAATTAAATGAAAAACACTGCTAATGTTAGCATAATACGTTGACATTTGATCTACATCACACGTTGGCAGCACTGGTTACTGTATTTTTTCATGAGACATAGCCTTTGCAACAGCGCCTCCAAAGTTTATCCAGCTATACTGTTTTGTATTTTCCTCTGTTTATTATTCATCCAAGAAGGTAATGTATAGAGAAGAAAAGGCTTGTTTTGCATTTATATATAGTGTTTCTTCAGTATGTTTTCCCCACCCAAAACCCCGAGTTCCCACTGGGGGTCCCCCATTATCGCAGGATATAGATATATATAAAAACCCCGAGTTCCCACTGGGGGTCCCCCATTATTGTAGGATATAGATATATATATATTTCTGAAACTATTCATTTGTGATGGGAAGGAGTGTCATTTTCGAAGGGAGCGTAATTTTTTCTATAAGAAAAAGTAGTTTTTTTCCTAGGTTACAT
This sequence comes from Palaemon carinicauda, assembly GCF_036898095.1. Taxonomy (NCBI): domain Eukaryota; kingdom Metazoa; phylum Arthropoda; class Malacostraca; order Decapoda; family Palaemonidae; genus Palaemon; species Palaemon carinicauda. The sequence continues at coordinate 19,697,836 of NC_090727.1, read as the reverse complement.
TGCCCTGTAATACAGTACAATAATACCTCAATTTGTACCGCAAATTCATAGTTGTTCCGTCACTTGAATGCAAACCACACTATTTATTAGGGGTTATACTTTCGGCGGAGCTGAAATGACGAGCCATTAAAATTTTAGCGAGGGTTAACTACCCACACCGCTAGTTATCTGGGATGGGGAGGGGGGATAGCTTGCTACCACTCCCGTTCACACACCTGTGATTTAGTCACTTTACTTTTGGCTCGGATCAAGAGTGGTTGTTTCCTCTCTCTCTCCTCGCCTATTCTGGACTGCCATTAATTTTTGTCTTTTAACTTACTTTTTCTTATACTGTACTTGTATATATATGAAAACATTCTTAATGTTTATGTATATATGTGCATAGAAATGTGGTAAGTTTCCTTTTCAGTTTTTGTGCTGTGTGTGTGATACGTATACGACAACGACACTTGCGTAGTAACAAGGCCAGCACAGTTCCACTTCTTGGGAAACGACCTCTCCCTCTCTGGTCCATCGGTCTTCCCGTCGGCATATAACCGTTAACTCTGCCGCCGCAGGGGAATCGTCATCGCCTGGACCCTCTTCATTCAACTATTGTCTTCGCCTTTTCCTTTTTTCCTACGGGAAACATGGATTCTGAGCGAAGGGAATGTGGCCTTTCAAAGATTGACTACAGTACATTCTCTCTCTTCTCGAGGTTGTTCACATTTACAACAACAGTGTACTATTGGGGAAGCTCCTTTCCTGTGCGCGGGTTTGGTTGCTCTTCCGATGGTTTGTCTTAATTATTTTTAGTGAAAATATAATAATTTGTTCTGTAACTGACATACAAACCACGCTATTTAATAGGGGTATTACTTTCGGCGTAGTTAAAATGACGAGCCATTACAATTTTAACGAGGGTTTACTACCTTGGGGCTCGAGGGTTCGCCCTCCAAGGAAACACTTCTTGACATCATCCGATTGGGTGCCGCTGTCAAGCAATTGCCGACTTTGGCAGAGGTTGATCCTATGTCTATCGTCGACGTTGTGGTGTAAGAGGTATCCAATGCGGTATCTCCTAATACCTCTGCCTCTTCTCATCCCGCAGTAGCTTAAGGCCTAGTTTCTCCTGTTCCTGCTCAACCTACGAGGGAGAAACTAAGTCCAACAGTCTCTCCTGCCGGTGATTCTCTCCCTCGGGGGAGTTCACTCACAGAGACTCCTCTTCGGAGGACTGCTGAAGGTCAGCTTGCTGATCCCACGGCCCCAGAGGGCGCATACGTCGCAAGGCTCGCCTTCCTCTTCGCCGGAGAGGCCTTTCTTCACCTTATAATGGGGTAAGGAGGCGCCTCTTCGGTTCATCATCGTCGTTGCAGTCCGCCGCAGAGGAGCCTCGTCAGCGTTCACCGACTGTTCCAGCTACGGTCCTGGACCTCTCTGCGGATCGTTCGCGATCCCCTTTGGTAGAAGGTCGTCCTTTCAAAGGGCACGCCAACCTTCCACCCGACAGACCTGCTGACCTGCCGTCGCCGTTCCTGGCAGCTGATGCGCTTTACGCGCCAACGAACCCTGTCATGATAGTCAGGCACCAGTCCCTATTACAGGACAACAAGGGCGTACGCGCCATCGCGCGCATACGTCCCTTACGCGCCATGATGTTCATGCGCGCCAACGGTCTCCTGTGCGCAAGGCTTTGCCTGAGGTAGCGCGCCAGCACGCCACCAACCTCCTGCGCGCCATCAACCTCCTGCGCGGCAACAACCACCTGCGCGTCAGCGCTCGCCAGCGCGCCAACGCTCTCCTACTCGCCAGCGCTCTCCTGCGCGCCAGAGCGCTCCAACGCGCTAGTGCCCACGTTCATCCATCTCTCCAGCGCGCCCACGATCTTCGGATCTGGGAGCTGTAGGGAAGTCAAAGGCTTCTCCTATACACCAGCACTCGCCGACTCGCTGCCTGCTGTCTCCAGCGCGCGATCGCGCCCGTTAACTTGCTCTCGCCCAAGAGGATACGCGCGCGCCCTGCGCGCCCACGCCCTTCTCCTCCAGCAGTTATGCACCGCGTTCCTGACGCGCGCACACAAGATGTGCGCCCACGCACACAGGTTCTGACTGCGCGCCCGCGCACAAGGGATATCTCCCCGGTGCGCGCGTGGCCTACGACATATTCTGGGGCGCGCGATCTCTCGCCCGCACGCCCACGGGTCCAACATCCAGATCCTGCGCGAGCGCACAATCAGCCTCCTGCGCACTCTCCTGTGTCTCCCGCGCATGCTTCTCGCCTGCGCACCCGCGCGTGCCCTCGCAATCGCCCACGCACGCATATCAGCAGTCCCCCGCGCGCCAGCAGTCTCCCGCGCCAACAGCCTTGGTTTGGGGCACTAATCAGAGCGGTTACACAGGCTTTCAAGCCTGTTCTTTCTGAATGGGGCCACAAATCCTTGGCTGCTTCTACCCCCCTGAAGAGAAAAAGAGGAGTTTCGGACGCAGTGACTTCTCCAAGAACTAAGCTGTCTCCTCGTAAGCCCTCGAGGCAGGTCCTCTCCCCCCCCCCAGACTTTTTCTCCCTCCCTGTCGGACGAGGGTTTCCCGTCCTCAGGGGAGTCACGTGACGTGAGACGTTCTCCCATCGCACCAATGAGGGAAACCCCACCTCGCGTTGAAAAGTCTTCCCGGGTAGGGGCGGAGAAGAACTTGCCTCCGTCGTTGTTGGAGTCCTGCATCCTTCCCAGGAGGGAGTCGAAGGACTCGAAGACAGTGCCAAAATCCTCGACGAGACTTAGGACGGAGCCAGCTAGTCACTCGGAGAACGTCTGCGATTCTCCCCAAGAATAGCCTTTTGGGATAGGAGACTTCGCTGCGAGTCCGACATCCGGAGGAGAGCTACAGGAGTCAGAACATGCATTTTGGCAGGCTCTGACTCTTGTGAGGACTCTCAATGGGTTTGCCGACCCAGAGATTCCACCTCGAGAGGGCAAAGACACGGTCTTAGACCGAGTATTTGGAACTCAAAAACCTTCTAAGGCCAGTGCGGCTCTGCCCTGGTCTCAGTGGGTTAAGAGTACCAGGGACAAGATCGCGGTCCAGCTCTCTGAGTTAGCCTCCTCCAACCGATCCAGTGCCGGCAACAAGCTTCTCCCACCTCCTCGCGTACAGAAGAGGAGGTACTTCGAGATCTTAGACGAGCCTTGTTTAGCTCTTCCTCTTCAACATTCTTTGGAAGAGCTTACCAGGGGAGTCCCTCTTGAGAGACTCTTCAACCGGCAGGTCTCATTCTCGGCGACTGAGATCCTTAACCAGGAGAAGGTTGCGAATTGTGCTATGCAAGCCACTTCGTGGCTGGATATCTGGTTAGGGACCTTAGCTATCCTGATACGTTCGGAGGATTTCTCCAAAGAACGTACCGGGAAAGCTATGGAGACGTTCCTCCTCTCAGGCACTTGCACGATCGAGTTTCTGGCCCACCAAGTCTCGAACTTGTGGGCGAACACCATCCTGAAACGTCGGGATGCGGTGGCTGAGAGGTTCCATCAGAAGGTCCCTAGCACCGAGATAAACAGGCTCAGGCATTCTTCCGTGGAAGGAACGAACCTGTTTTAGCTTAAAAACGTGGAACATGCTGCTGAGAGGTGGAGGAAGTCCACCAAGACTCCCTCCTACATAGGTCTTTGACATCCAAGCCTTATAAGCTTCCAGCGCCCCAGCAGTCCCGTCCTACCAAGACCACGAAACCGACAACGGCAGCGAAGGCAGTGGTGTCTAAGCCCTTTCCTGTTGAGGACAAGAAAGGCAAAAAGTCCTCCAGGGGAGGTAAAAATCCTAGAGGGAGCAGCCGAGGCCGCAAACGCTAGGAATGGCAGTCCCCCTGCATGTCCACCAGTAGGGGGATGCCTACAAAGTTGCGCAGACAGGTGGCAGCAACTCGGGGCCGATTCCTGGACGATTTCCGTAATCAGTCAGGGATATCGCGTCCCGTTCACAACATCTCTACCTCCCCTGACGACGAATCCAGTGTCATTGAGCTCCCTTGCCATGGGATCAGCAAGGGGGCAAGCCCTTCGGGCAGAAGTCCAGACCCTGTTGAAGAAGGGTGCTCTCCAGGAGGTCCTCGACGGGTCCCCAGGCTTCTTCAGTCGACTCATTCTTGTAAAGAAGGCGTCTGGAGGCTGGAGACCAGTCATCGACCTCTCGGCGTTGAACAAGTTTGTCAAACAAACTCCGTTCAGCATGGAGACTGCAGACACGGTTAGATTAGCAGTGAGACCGCAAGACTTCATGTGTACACTGGATCTGAAGGACGCGTACTTCCAGATCCCAGTCCATCAGTCTTCAAGGAAGTCCTTAAGATTCAGCCTAGACAACAAGGAGTACCAGTTCAAGGTGCTGTGTTTCGGTCTCCACAGCACCACAGGTTTTCACCAGAGTGTTCACCCTAATATCTTCGTGGGCACACAGGATCGGCATCCGTCTCCTCCGTTATCTGGACGACTGCCTGATCCTAGCAGACTCGGCGTCATCCCTTCTTCAACACCGAGACAAACTTCTGGGACTTTGCCAGGATCTGGGGATCATGGTAAATCTCGAGAAGTACTCTCTGCTTCCCACTCAAAGACTGGTATACCTAGGTATGATTATAGACACCAATCTCCACAAAGCCTTCCCATCAAACGACAGGATAGCAAGGCTGAGGAAGGTCGCAAGCCCTTTTCTCGGACGAGAAGAGCTTCCAGCCCAATCGTGGTTACGTCTCCTCGGTCACCTCTCATCTTTGGCTCGTCTAGTTCCCAACGGTTGCCTCAGGATGAGATCCCTCCAGTGGCGACTCAAGTCCCGGTGGAATCAAGGTTACGATTCCCCGGACGTCATGATCCCTATGAGACCTGCGGAACGGACGGACCATCAGTAGTTGGTGACAGATGAGAACCTACGAAGAGGAGTGGATCTTCTCGTCCTCCCCCCCGGATTTGATGCTGTTTTCGGACATCGACCTCAGGCCTGTGGTCAGAATCAGAAAAGTGCCTCCATATAGTTCTTCTAGAAATGAAGGCCGTTTTCTTGGCACTTCAACAGTTCCAACAATACCTGGCGGGTCACTCTGTGGTGGTGATGAGCGACAACACTACAGTAGTGGCTTACATCAACAAACAAGGAGGTACCTTTTCGTAGCAGCTATCCCATCTTGCAGTAGAGATACTGAGATGGACCGAAGTCTACTCAATTCCACTATCGGCACGTTTCATTCCAGGCAAGAGGAATGTGCTCGCCGACAATCTGAGCAGAGCGTCTCAGATAGTGAGTATCGAGTGGTCTTTGGATCATCTAGTAGCCAACAAAGTCCTGACCTTGTGGGGTTCCCAGACTGTGGATCTGTTCGCAACAGCTCTGAACTTCAAGCTTCAGCTGTACTGCTCCCCAGTCCCGGATCCCAAGGCGCTCTGGCAAGATGCCCTCCAACAACGGTGGGACAAATCGACGTTTACGCCTTTCCCCCGTTCTGTCTGATGAGGAGGGTGCTCAACAAGACCAGAATATCGGTCAATCTTCCAATGACCCTCATAGCTCCGCGATGGCATCACGCGGAATGGTTTCCGGACTTTCTGCAACTCCTTACGGAACTTCCGAGAGAACTCCCTCCGCGACACGATATACTCAGACAACCACATGCCAATATCTTCCATAAAGCCGTAGCTTCGCTACGACTTCACGCCTGGAGACTATCCAGCATCTCCTCGCTGAGAGAGGACTTTCGCAACAGGTTGCGATCAGGATGTCTGGACATCTGCGAAAGTCATCTGCAGCTGTCTACCAGGCAAAGTGGAAAGTCTTCTGTGGTTGGTGTTGTGGAAGGGGTATCTCTCCACTCGATGCCACTATTCCAACAATAGCGGAGTTCCTCGTGTACTTGCGGGAAGAAAGGAGCCTTTCAGTCTCGGCGGTGAAAGGCTATCGCTCAGCCTTAAGTCTAGCCTTCAGGCTCAAAGGAGTGGACATTTCTTCTTCGCTGGAACTTTCCCTACTCATACGAAGTTACGAACTTACCTGCCCTCGGTCGGAAGTGAGACCTCCTCCATGGAACGTGGTTCGAGTTCTCAGGTCTCTTAAGAGACCTCCCTATGAACCATTACGCCAGGCTTCAGATCGTCACCTAACTTGGAAGACGGTGTTCCTACTAGCTTTGGCTTCGGCCAAGCGAGTCGGTGAGCTTCATGGTCTCTCGTATGACATCGCCCATTCAAGGGGATGGGGGGAGGTAACGTTCAAATTCGCCCCTGAGTTTGTAGCTAAGACTCAGAATCCGGGAGTAGCGGACCCTCGGTTCGACACTTTCCAGATTTCGAGTCTCCGTTCTGTAACAGATGACCCAGACCATCTCCTACTATGCCCGGTAAGGAGTTTGAGGCTATATCTCAAAAGAACGGTTGCAGTCCGTCCTCAGGTGCAAGCGTTATTTGTTAGCATTGGAAGTACTAAGAGGAGGGTCACCAAGAATACCATCTCGGCATGGATTCGTAGGGTGATCCATCTGTCCTTGAATCCAGACCCTCCTCCGTCACGTCGCCCTAGAGCACATGATGTCAGGGGCGTAGCTACGTCTCTGGCCTTCAAAAAGAATTTTTCAGTGATGCAGGTTCTCCAAGCTGGGGTGTGGAAGCGTTAGACGACCTTCACAGCCCACTACCTGCAAGACGTGACCCACAGGAGGCTCGATACGTTCTCTATCTGCCCTGTGGTGGCTGCACAACAGCTGGTTTAAAACCTCAAGCTCCTTTTGTTTCGTAACCGAAATACAAACCACGCTATTTACATAGGGTATTACTTTCGGCGTAGCTGAATGACGAGCCATTAGATTTTTAACGAGGGTTAACTACCCTCTCGCTAGTTAGTGAGGGGGTAGGGGAGGGGTAGCTAGCTACCCCTCCCCCCCTCACACACCGGTGAACTGATTCACTTCACTTTTGGCTTGGGTGATGGTCAGACGTGTCTGTTCTCACCCTCGCATTTTGACAGCCTTAATCTTTTTTTGCTTTTTCTTGCAGTTGTGTGCACGGAAGTTGGCCTCTCTCCTTATCATGCGGAAGTGCCCTGGCTTACCCGACCGCCCTTGTGGGACGTTCATGTCGGCGGTCGAGACGGACCCTCACACCTTGTGTCCATACTGCAGAGGTCAACGGTGTGATAGAGACAAAACTTGTAGTGAGTGTAGGGAGTGGTCTACCTCCCAGTGAGAGAGGTTTTCCCGGCGACGAAAGAAGTCGTCTAGGTGTGACCTTTCTCCTTCAAGGGGTTCCTTGAAGAAGGAAGGTTCCAAAGACACTTCTTCCGTTGCCCGAACCTCTTCCGAAGCTCCCACTTGATCGGTCTCTCGTGAGAGGCCGTCGAGTGGTAGCGTAGGCCATTCTTTTGTTGACCAACCTCGGGGTTCGGGAGAGGGAGTTGCCTCCCATAGCGAGGCAGCTCCTCCTCCTCCTCCGGGGGAGGATATTAATAACTCTGTATGTAATGATGATTTGTTGCAGCTTTGGGCTTCCTTGGGGCTTAAGGGCTCGCCCTCCAGGGAAGCCCTGTTTGACCTGATCCAGTTAGGTGCAGCTGTCAAACAGTCGCCGGTGCTAGCAGAGGTAGATCCTCTGTCTATCGTTGACGTTGTTGTGGCAGAGGCTTCCGACGGGTCAGGTCAAACCCCTGCAGTTGTTGCTGATGTTGCTGAAGGCTCAGTTCCCCCCTCCGAACATCCTTCGAGGGAGGAGCTGAGTCTAACGGTCTCTCCTGCGGGTGATTCTTCCCCTCGGGGAGTTCACTGACAGAGACTCCTCTTCAGAGGACCGACGATGGTGTTCCAGCCCCTAGAGGTCGTCTTCGCCGCAAGGCTCGCCCTCCTCTTTGCCGTAGAGGCCTTCCTTCTCCCTACAAGGGAGTTAGGAGGCGCCTCTTCGGTTCATCACCTTTGACGTCCCCCGCAGAGGATCCTCCTCGACGTGAGCTGACCGGTGCAGCCGCATCTCTAGACCTCTCAGCAGATCGTTCGCGATCTCCTACGCCTGCCAGACCTGGGAATCTTCCTTCTCCGTTCCTGGACGCAGATGCGCAGTGGGCGCCAATGCACCCCGTTATCCTACGGGCACCGGTCTCTTCGGGGCAAAAGGACTTGTCTCACAATGTGAGCAAGTCCCTTAAGTGCCAGGTTTTATGAATAGAACTTACCTGGCAGTTATATATATATAGCTGAGTCTCCGACTGCGGCAGAATTTAATCGAAAATCGCGGCAACCGCCTTGTGGTGGTTGTGTGGTTAGATGGTTAACAACCCTTACAGGGTGGTACTTGGAATCATTCCCGTTTTCTGTTCCTCAAATTATCTCTGCCGGCCGGATCGACAACATCGTTGGTCCGCCTTTCAGAGTTTTTTCGGATCGCTTTCCCTTCATCGCCTTTTTGGACTTCGTTTTTGGTGAAGTACACTGTGTTGGGATTTGGCAATCGTGTTGTATTTGTCTTTTTTCCTTTATTATCATGAGTGAGAAAATTCATTATCGTGTTTGTGCGAATGATATTTGCAAGGTGAGGTTGCCGAAGGTTTCGGTTGACCCTCACACTATCTGTATGGGTTGCAGGGGGTTTGAATGTGCTTTAGATAATAAGTGCAAGGAATGCGTGGTTTTAAGTGATGATGATTGGTTAGCTATGAAGCGCTATGTGCGCAAACTTAAGATTGATAGAGTTAGAAGAGCTAAATCAAAGTCAAAGTCTGCTAGTGAGCCTAGCTTAGATTTATCTATTGACCCTTTGCTTGTAACCCCTTTGGAAGGTATTCCTTCCCCAAATGTAGTGACTCCTGCCCCTTCTACAGGACCTGTGCCTACGGATGACCCTGGGTATGCTAAATTAGCTGCTGAATTGGAGGCCATTAAAGCACAGTTGGAGGCCTTTAAAGGTAAGGGTGTAGGTAAAATTAGTGCTTGTGAAAGTGCAGTGGAGGTGGCGACTGATCGAATCTGTCATACCCCTAGGTCTAGACCTCTACCAAGCTCCCAGGACCAAGGGAGAAGGTACGTTGAAAGCCGAAAGGGGGTGAGAGGTGCTTATCCTCGGTCAGTCGTCGCCTCAGACAGTCCTGTTTTGATCTCCCAGGCTGCTCTTGACCGCCGTAGGAAAGGCGTGTCGGATACGTTTGTGTCTTCGCCTGATCGTTCTCCCAGACGTAATTGGCGTTACGAATCAAGACCAATGAAGAGAGGGTGGAACCGGGACGTGCAGTCTCGCTCTCCCTCTCCCGGTTCGAGTAGCAGAGACCCTGATCCTTCGGAAGACGATTTCGATGTTCCTGTTAAAAGGGCGAAACAGAGAGTCCTTAGCCCAGTTAATCCTGCTAGACTCCCTGCTTCTTCTGCCAGCGCTCCCAGTCAAGCCGTACGACAACTGCCGTCTTCGGCACCGCGAGAGCCAGCGGAGGTTGCTAAAGCTTTCATGGTTGTTATGCAGGAACAACTTCCATCGTTAGTTAAAGCTTTCAGCCACCCTTCTCAGTCCGTCAGACGTAAGGACGTCTCTTTGCCTGTTAAGAGATCTTCTTCTAAGAGAGATATTAGTATCTCTCACAAGAAACCTCTGCGCACTTCGTCGGCCGTACGACAACGTACACCCTCTTCATCGGCACGCTGCCAGGAATTTCCTTCCCCCCTCTCCCGGCGCCAGGACGATACTGCCTCTCGTTCTCGGCGCCGTGACGATTCCGTTTCCCTTTCGAAACGCCTGGACGTTACTACCTCGTTTCTTAGGAAACAGGATGAATGCAGTCTGCATTTTCAAGGCGACGGCAGCCTGCATCTTCAGGACGCTTCCGTTTCTCGTCATCGTGACGATACTGCCTCTCGTCATCGTGACGATACCGCTTCTCGTCATCGTGACGATACCGCTTCTCGCCGACTGGATGTTAGCGGCGCTCAGCGCCAGGATTCAATCAGCTCTCGCTGCCAGACTGCTGGCAGCCCAACTCTTCGGGATGTTATCCTTGAGCAGGACCTCGAAGATATTTCGGAAGAGGAAGAAAAACCTGCCGACTCTTCTAGCGATTACAAGGTTCTTTCTCGCTCTCTTTTGGAACTTTATGGGGAGGAATTTCAACCTTCGGCCCCTCGTTCTCCTCAGTCTCAATTTACCAGGAAGAAAGCTACTAAGTCTTCGGCCTTCATCAAAATGAAAATTTCAATTTCGGCCAGGAAAGCTCTCGCTAAAGTGGATGATTGGATGAAGGAACGGAGGCAAGCTGTCAAGACCACCTTTTCTTTTCCACCGTCTCGGCTCGCTTCCAAGGCCGGTATGTGGTATGAGACGGGAACCTTTGGGGTTAGGAGTGCCTTCCTCCTCCCAAGGTGACTTCTCGGCTCTTGTGGACTCAGGAAGAAGGCATGCTTTAAACTCTGCCAAGGTGATGTGGTCCATGTCGGAGCTTGATCACCTCGTCAAGGGAATTTTCAGGGTTTTCGAGGTTTTCAGCTTTCTGGGGACTCTGGCCAGGAAGTCTGAACTCCTGGAGGACACGAAGGACCTGACGAGTATCATGTCCTGCATGGACAAAGCTCTAAGGGATGGAGCTAATGAATTGGCTTCCCTTTTCTCAGCAGGGGTCTTAAAGAAGAGGGCCCTTTTTTGCTCCTTCACCTCTAGATCTGTGACTGTTGCCCAGAAGTCGGAGCTACTTTACGCCCCTTTTTCACGTCATCTTTTTCCTGAAGCTCTGGTCAAAGATATCTCCCTTTCTCTGGCTCAGAAGGCTACTCAGGACCTTTTGTCTCGGTCGGCTAGAAAGACCTTGCCTGTTGCTCCTGCTCCTCTGAAGAAGGAGGAGAAGAAGTTTCAACAGCCCTTTCGGGGCAGGATCTCCTCGAGAGCGGATTTTAGGGGGAGAAGATAAGAGTCAGGGCCAAGGACCAGCAGGGGTGCGTTTAGGCCCCGGTCCAAAAAATAAGATGGAAGTCCTCCAGACACCAGTAGGGGCAAGACTGTCTCGTTTTTGGCAGTCTTGGAAAAGGAGAGGGGCGGACACCTGGTCCCTCTCAGTCGTCAAGGAAGGTTAGAAGATCCCCTTTTTAAAGAAACCACCTCTCTCAGACTCTCCCCTAGCCTTAGTGGCTCAGTACACCGACGCGGGGAAACGAGAGGCTCTTCTGGAGCTAGTCGACCAGATGTTGGTCAAGGGAGCAATAGAGCCAGTTCAAGACCTCGCCTCACCAGGCTTTTACAATCGCCTGTTTCTGGTTCCCAAGAACTCGGGTGGATGGAGACCAGTCCTAGATGTCAGCTCTCTGAACGCCTTCGTGGAGAAAACAAAGTTCTCCATGGAGACGACTCAGTCAGTGCTGGCTGCAGTTCGTCCAGGAGACTGGATGGTTTCTCTCGACCTGCAGGACGCTTATTTTCACGTCCCCATTCATCCGTCTTCGAGGAGATATCTGAGGTTTGTGTTCCAGGGCAAGTGCTTCCAGTTCAGGGCACTTTGCTTTGGTCTCAGCACAGCTCCCCAAGTTTTCACCAGACTAATGGCGAATGTGGCAGGCTGGTTACACCAGGAGGGGATAAGGGTCTCCTTCTATCTAGACGACTGGCTGATCCGGTCACAGTCGAAAGAGAAATGTCTGGAGGACCTAATGAAAACTTATATGATCACTCAGGACCTGGGACTCATCGTCAACTGGGGGAAGTCTCAGACCGAGCCGAATCAGACTATTCTCTATTTGGGGATAGTTCTGAATTCAGTTCTTTTTCAGGCTTCTCCCTCCCAGGAGAGGCAGACCAGGTGCCTGGACAAAGTCAAAGACTTTTTGAGGAAGCAGGAATGCTCAGCGAAGGAGTGGATGAGTCTGCTGGGAACTCATCCTCCCTGGAGCAGTTTGTCCCTTTGGGAAGACTGCACCTAAGGACCCTGCAACACTTCCTCGCAAAGGTTTGGAACAGAAAGATCCAGGAGGACACTTTTTCTTTTCCCATTCCGACAGAGATCAAGGATCTTTTAATGTGGTGGCTGGACCCAGCTCTGTTGGGAAAAGGGATCTCCTTGTTCAAGAAGAACCCCGACCTAGTGTTATTCTCAGACGCGTCCGAGTCAGGCTGGGGAGCAACACTAGGGAACAAAGAGGTCTCAGGTATTTGGGAAGGGAGTCAGGTCAGTTGGCATATCAACAGGAAGGAATTGATGGCCATTTTGTTAGGGCTCAAGGCCTTCAAAACCTCGGTGTCGGGAAAGACTGTGGAGATCAATTCCGACAACACCACAGCTCTCGCGTACATAAGGAAGCAAGGGGGAACTCACTCCCTCTCTCTGTTCTCAACTGCGAGAGAGCTTCTCCTCTGGGCGAATGAGAACGAGACCCAGCTGTTGACAAGGTTTGTTCAAGGGCAGAGAAACATCAGGGCAGACATGCTCAGCAGGAGGGGACAGGTCCTTCCTACAGAGTGGACTCTCAACCCGCATGTCTGTCGGAGCCTCTGGAAGTTGTGGGGCAGACCAGTAATAGACCTTTTCGCCTCCGGTCTAAACAAGAGGATCCCCAACTACTGCTCCCTAGTCCCGGACGAGGAAGCTGTTGCAGTGGACTCCTTCTTGATGGATTGGACGGGGCTGGACATGTATGCCTTTCCCCCGTTCAAGATCATCAATCTGATGGTCAGGAAGTTCGCTCTCCTCGATTCGGGACGAATGATCCTAGTGGCTCCATTCTGGCCTGCGAGGGAATGGTTCACCGAAGTGGTAGGGTTGCTGATGGACTTTCCAAGAAGACTCCCGGCAAGTCCAGATCTTCTCAGACAACCCCACTTCGAGAGATTTCACCAAAACCCCCTCGCTCTCAATCTGACTGCCTTCAGACTGTCGAGAAGCTCGTTAGATCTCGAGGCTTTTCAGCACAAGCGGCGAAAGCTATTGCCAGGGCAAGGAGGATCTCTTCACAAAGAGTCTACCAGTCAAAGTGGGAGACCTTTAGAGCTTGGTGCAGGAGGCGCAAGGTTTCCTCGTCCTCTACCTCTCTAAGCCAGATTGCAGACTTTCTTTTGTACCTCCCCTCTTAATGAGAGAATGCCTTGATGAAGTCATTGAGCTTCAGCACGGCATTTCATTCCCGTGCTGAATCTTGGTGACGGGCAAGAGGGCTCTCGAACTTCGGGAAATTGCTCCCCCAGTTCGAATCTAAATTTCTCTCTTTCATCTTTTTCTTCTGCTTAATATTACTTCGACCTTCTCCTAATTTTATCAAATTTCCTTTCCTTCATCTTGCTGTCCTATCTCTATGATTATTATTTTTCTTAGTTATATATATATATGTAGATGTATGCATATATATATATTTATTTATTTTATTTGTTCATTTAATTTTTTATCTTTTTTTTTTCTATTTTATTTAAATGGCGTGGATATTTCCACATTCGTTATTACTGCCTGCTTAGATGAATGGGAGAAGGGATCACGGTTGGGAGGTATTCGCATTCAAAGCTATATATGAGAGTATTGGATGATCTCAGCCATCCCAAAGATGGTTTGGACCTTTTTGGCGGAACTACTCTCAAGGGTTGGGTCATCGGAATCCAGGGGGATCCAATCCTTGAGGTGGGACTCTTGGCTTTTGGCCGGAAGCCCATCATTACAGATATGGGGAGGATGATTCCATATTACTTTGGTCTCAGTCCTAACAGGCGGGTTTAGCTTACACCTGTGCCTCTATATCTGTTTTGATGCTATCCTTCGGGTAGGGTATGGAGTGGACCATCGGGGAAATATACTCTCATTGTGCCGATAGTGGCGAATGCAAATTTCCTTTCCAACGTATGATACTTTCTTATAATTCTCAAGCAGGTACCCCAACAAAACAACAAAAAACCTGAAAATCCCTCCCTTAAATATGGACCCTTCAAATACTGACTCCCCATCCCCTGGATTTGCTGACTCCCCCCCGGCACTGTTGAAGACTTCTGCTATTGAAATTAAGGAAAACTCTGTTGACGACCTTCGAACTAAAAAGGACCACTCTACTGATGTTAAAAAATCTAGCAATTTGGGTAACACAGGGAAACTACGATTCCTTCATGTTTTCCAAATCCCATTAGAGACAAATTATGATGATATATATAGAGCATTTGAGTGCTATGGATTGATAAAGGAAATACGGATGCGACTTGGAGATGAAAAATGGGACTCTTGGATATCTTTTGAAAGTCATGATGAAGCGTTTAATGCCATAAGTAATATTAGTAGTATCAAAATTAACGAATTGAACATCATGGGAGCTCTTTGTGATAAGGTCCCAAAGGAATTGGATGTGTACAAACCTGCTGATTGGTTTGAAAAAGATAGAAATGTACCCATGCCTTCACAGAGAAAACCCAAACCACCTATGTGGCTCTTAGCTGAACCTAAAGGGATAATAGGGAATTATTTTAAGATATGTAAGTTTATCCAAAAAAAAGTAGGAACCATAGCACCTGGAGATATATCTCGTTTTGGGAAGAACAGTTATCTCATCCATGCCAAATCTTCGACTCAGTCTGCAATACTGTCTAACTTACAGACAGGCAGTGATGAAATTACATTGGAAATGAAACCTCATCTAAATTTTAGTTATGGAAGGGGAGTGGTCTTTAATAAGGACCTATACGAATTTACAGAGGAGGAGATACTTTCTATGTGTCCATTAAATGTATGGAAAGTGCATAAGGTTCCTGGAACTTCAATGATTATACTTACTTTCCAGGATGCTGATGTACCTTTCCATATTTTTATTGAAAATGAAAGGATTAAAGTTCGACCTTTCAAACAAAAGCCCCTGCAATGTTTTAATTGTTTTAAATTTGGACACCCATCCAAAGTTTGCAAAAATGGAAAAATGTGTGGTATTTGCTCCAAAACTTATCATGGAGAATGTACACTTGAGGCCAGGTGTTCAAATTGCAATTTGAATCATAAATCAACTGATAGGAGATGCGAACTGTATAAGTTGGAGGAAGCTGCCCTAAACAAATCAAGTTTAGAACACATAAGTGTGGGACATGCAAAAAGAATGTTGAATAAATCAACCAGCTATGCAAAGGCCTTAAAATCAAAGGTAAATTTACCACAGGAGACAGCAACCCCACCTAGCACTGCCAGTAATTCTAAGAAAAGAAATACAACCTCTGATGATAAAGTACTGCATGACAAAGTAATCGTATTGCCTTCTGAGGCTTTGCCACAGCGTATTAAAAATGGGTCATTGCCCATTTCTGTACAGCCTTCGTCCCCCATTACTAACATTAGTACTAACCTCTCCCAGGCCATGTCCTTGCCTGATTTGATGGAGATGCCACCTGACACTAAGTTACCAGGTGCACCTGTATTGGGGAAGGTGCAAAAACCTGGTAGCTCAAAACCTACTAATCGGAAAAGAGAGAGACCTCCATCTCTCTCACCCCCTTCCATAAGAAATATCAAAATTACGACGTCAAATAAATATGATGATTTGTCTGTTGATATTTCTGATCTGGAAGTCAATTTAAATAAATCGGAAATTCAAGTGGAGGTCCACCAACCTCCTCAACAATCAGATCAAAAAGACAAAAAGAAAATCATAAATTCTAAACCCAATCTATCAAGACCTTCTTTAATAAAACCACCTAAAAATAGTGTTAGATCAAAAACTGCTAATGGGAAGACTCCATCCAAGGGGTCTACCAAATTATAAACCATAGTTTTTTCCTCCATTTTGCAATGGAATTGTCAGGGTTTAAGGGCCAAATATGAAGAACTTAAGCTCCTTATTCATGAGCATTCCCCCATAATTATTTGTCTACAGGAGAGCAAACTTGATCATAATACCCCATGTCCTCGCGAATACATTAGTTATAGGACACCATATGATCACCAAGTGGGGAGCCATGGCGGAAGTCTCATATACGTTCGTCGAGATGTTCCCCAAGTTTCTCTGTCTATTCGTACACCTCTGCAGGCAGTGGTTGTACAGATCGACATAGGGCGAAAATATACAATTTGTTCTCTGTACTTGCCTCCAAATGATAACATTTTGTATGACAACTTAGTGGAGGTGATTCAACAACTCCCTCAACCTTTTCTTTTACTTGGAGATTTGAATGGTAGACATCCTTTGTGGGGTGATGTTTTAGCAAACACGAGGGGAAATATCATATCATCAATTGTGGAAAATGAAGATGTGGGACTCCTTAATACAGGAGAGCCCACACACTTTCATGTCCAGACAGGTACCTTGTCATGTATTGACCTAGCAATCGTAAGCTCTAATTGCCTAATAGACTTCGATTGGAGAACATTAGATGATTGGCATACTAGTGATCACGCACCAATCATTATAAACACCAACAATGGTCCACCTTTACAGGGATCGCCACGATGGAATCTTGACAAGGCGGACTGGGGTAAATTTCGTGAGCTAAGCGAAATTGAGGGGGATGCAGGACAAGTTGAAAATATCGATGATGCCATAGACTTACTGAATGGAACTCTCCATACAGCAGGAGTCAATTCAATTCCAAAAACAACAGGGTTATTCAAACGACGACCAGTCCCGTGGTGGTCTTCAGAACTAACTGCCCTGCACAGAGCCACAAGAAGATCTTTAACACGATTGCGTAGACGCAGAACTGATGAGAATTTAATTATGTACAAGAAATGTAGAGCACAGTTCCGTCGTGCCATGAAAGAAGCAAGGCGCCAGTCATGGATGTCTTTTGTTTCCTCCATTAACAGTAGAACACCACCATCTTCTGTGTGGAGGAAAGTAAAAAAGATAGCTGGCAAATTCACCCCCAACCCACCACCAGTGTTGAAGGTGAATGGCCAGTATGTAACTGAAGCAAAGGAAGTTAGCAATGCCCTGGCTAATCATTTTTCAAATGTATCCAGCAAGTGTGAAGGAGCCCATGGTCACCAGTATAGGAGCGCTGAAGAAAAGAAAATTTTAAATTTTGCAACAAGAAGGGAAGAGTCGTATAATTCTCCTTTCACTGAAAGAGAATTTGATTCCGCACTTGCTCATTGCAACGATACAGCCCCTGGACCCGATGGAATTCCATATGCAATGATTAAACATGTACATTTTAATACAAAGCTATTTATTTTAAGTATTATTAATAGAATATGGCATGATCATAGTTACCCAAGTGTTTGGGAACTAGCCATTATTTTAGCCTTTTTAAAACCCGGTAAAGACAAGTTTTTAGCAGCAAACTATCGTCCTATTGCATTGACATCTTGTTTATGTAAAATCATGGAGAAGATGGTCAATGCAAGGCTGATATGGTACCTTGAAAAGAAAGGTATTTTATCACCGATTCAATGTGGATTCCGAAAAATGCACTCAACGACTGATGTGTTGATACGACTTGAGTCTTCTATTTGTGAAGCCTTTGCTTCCAAACAGCACCATGTTACAGTATTTTTTGACCTTGAAAAGGCATATGATACCACATGGAGATATGGTATACTTAAAACCATTCATGAATTGGGATTGAGAGGAGAGCTGCCACTATTTATTCAGGCATTTCTTTCACGTAGAGTTTTTCAAGTGAGAGTTGGGGAAACACTATCTGAGAGTAAGTGCCAGGAAGAAGGAGTTCCTCAGGGTAGTGTGCTGAGTGTAACCCTTTTTGCACTAGCAATTAATGGGATATCCAAAGCCATTCCCCAGGATGTTCTCTCAACATTATTTGTGGATGATCTCTCAATATCATTTGCTGGCACTAGAATGGCAATGGTTGAGAGAAAAATCCAACACTCTATTGATAAAATTATCCAGTGGGCTGACATGAATGGATTTAAGTTCTCGACAAGTAAAACTACCGTTGTCCATTTTTGTCGTATCCGGGGAGTACATCCAGACCCGGATATATTCATTAAAGGTCAACGGATACCATGTGCAAGAGAAGCTAAATTTTTAGGTTTGATATTTGATTGTAGGCTGACATGGGTTTCTCACTTAAAAGCATTAAAAGCTAAATGTGTTGAAGCTCTGAATATCTTAAAAGTATTGTCCCATACATCGTGGGGGGCAGACCGCAATACTATTTTAAAATTATACAAGGCCTTGATTTTTTCCAAAATTAGTTATGGTTGTGAGGTATATTCTTCAGCCACCCCAAGCCGGTTAAAAATATTAGACTCGATACATCATGCAGGTATTAGATTGTCTACTGGAGCTTTTAAAACCTCGCCTATCCCAAGTCTCCTTGTTGATGCTGGAGAGTTACCTCTAGACCTATACCGAATGTCTTCCATTCTTCGGTATTGGTTTAGATTGCAAAGACTCCCTAACTCTCTCGCCTTTCAGACTGCAAGCCTTGTAAGACACGCATCATACTTTGAGTTGCACCCAAAATCTCCTCAACCTTATGGCTTTCGGGTGAAACGATTATTAAATAGTCTGGATTTAATTAGAAATAAGGTACTTCCATTCAAGGTATCATCAACGCCTCCATGGAAGTTACCAGAGATATCTTTTTGTAAATATTTTATTGGAGATAAGAAGAATATGTCAGACCTAGAAGCCAGGTCTCTTTTTAATGAACATGTTAAAGAACATAGAGGATCAACTTTTATCTATACTGATGGCTCCAAATCTGATGCTGGCGTTGGATTTGGAGTACATAGTAATGGTTTTAATTGTAGAGGTGCACTTCCTCTGACCGCTTCCATATTTACTGCCGAACTGTATGGCATATTAACCGCTATTGAGAAAATAGCGTTGGAGAAGGAGGGTAATTTTACAATTTTTAGTGATGCAAGGAGTGTCCTTCAAGCTATGGAAGTTTTTAATTCTAATAACCCTTTAGTTTTAAAGATTTTAGAATGGCTTTTCATAATTGGACGGAGAGGTATAACAGTTCAATTTTGTTGGGTTCCAGCACATGTAGGTGTGTCTGGGAATGAGAAGGCAGATTCACTGGCTAAGGAGGCTGCATCAGAGTTGCTGCCAAGAAGGTATCCCATTCCCTGTGATGATTTCTTACCTGACATCAAGAAATTGGTTTGCAATAAATGGCAACAGCAATGGGATAGTCAAGATGGCAATAAAATGCGAGAGATAACAAATGACATATCTCCTTGGAGGTATAATATGATGCCCCGAAAATGGGAGACGTCTCTTTGTCGTCTCCGTATTGGTCACACTCGGTTTACACACGAGTTTTTGCTGAAGGGCCAACACCAACCATATTGTGACGACTGTATAGTACCTCTAACAGTAAGGCATTTGTTGACCGAATGCCCCAATTATAACAACTTGCGGAATAGATATTTGTTTGAGGCTCGAGGTGAGGGTGGCAGGTTCATCCTTGCCAAGATTCTTGGAAATGATGTGTCCTACCATGCAAGTGGCATTTTTAGATTTATTTCAGAAGCAGGTCTTCTGAAAAATATTTAACTTTTATTACATTCAACTTTTATGATTTTAATTGAATACTCTTTTATTTTTTATTTTATTTTATCTTTTATTTTTGTATACATAAATTAAATGTTACCGGCGTCAATGACCTCAGATGTCAGGATGCCTGAAAACTTTGAATCAATCAATCAATCAATCTTTTGTACCTCAGGCAGGATGCTAAGCTGGCTGTATCTACCATTAAAGGATACAGGAGCATGCTCTCAACCATCTTTAGGCATAGAGGCTTAGAGTTATCTCAGAATAAGGACTTGCAGGACCTCATTAGGTCTTTTGAGACAACGAAGCAGGTGCACTTAAGACCCCCTTCTTGGAACCTGGATGTGGTGCTTAAGTTTTTGTGCTCCAGGAAGTTTGAGCCTATCTCGCAAGCTTCTCTGCGAGATGTGACTAAGAAAACCCTCTTCCTTTTGTCTCTAGCAACTGCCAGGAGGTTCAGCGAGGTCCAGGCAATCGAGAAGCGTGTAGGCTTCACCCTAAATGGAGCGGTTTGTTCCTTGAGGTTCGACTTTCTCGCCAAGAATGAGAACCCTTCGAAACCCTGGCCTAGGACTTTTGAAGTCCCTAACCTCACGAATCCAGTAGGTCAGGAACAGGAAAGCCTCCTCTGCCCGGTTAGGGCTCTCAAGGCTTATTTGGCCCACACTAAGAGCGTGAGGGGTGCTTCCAACTCCTTATGGTGTTCAGTGAAGGATCCTCAAAAACCCCTGTCAAAGAACGCTTTGTCCTTTTTCCTGAGGGAAACTATTAGGGAAGCCCACCTCTTTTGTGAGGAAGAAAACTTCGCCCTGTTTAAAGTACGGGCTCACGAAGTAAGGGCCATTGCTGCTTCGCTGGCATACCGGAAAAATATGTCAGTTAAGCAGATCATGGACGCAACGTTCTGGAGGAGCAATTCTGTCTTCGCTTCTCATTACCTCAGAGAGGTAAGAGTGGACTATGACAAGTGTTATACCTTGGGCCCATACGTAGCTGCGGCTTCTGTATTAGGCAAAGGAGTTACTACCCCCACTCAACCTTAGTTTATGTACTTGTATATGGGTTTGTGTTATTTATGGTTGTCTGAGGTCCTCGTCCTGTGGTATGGTTCCCTCAGTCCAGATAGATAGTTTATATCTATTTCTGCAAGGTTAGATGTTTAGCTTTAGTAAGGTTGCAGGTTTTTTATATGGGAAGGTAGTTTTCTGAAGTCTAGTCAAGTTGTTGGTCCTACCCCTTTGACAGACTCGATTGAGTTGTTTGCAGCGTAGCAGGTCTACTCCTGGCTGAACACTCCTAAGGGAAAGCGACTCTAGAGGCAGTTACCTTTGAAGTCAGCTACCTTAGCAGGTAAGGAATCAAGGTGTTTGTTCTCCTACAACTCTTTTGTTGTTTCCCCAACTATGTTTTTCTGTCTGTTTCCCTCCTCCAAATGTGTGAATCAGCTATATATATATAACTGCCAGGTAAGTTCTATTCATAAAAATGGAGTTTTTATGATATAACAAAGTTTTATGAATACTTACCTGGAAGTTATATATATATTTTAAAGCCCACCCACCTCCCCTCAGGAGACAGGTCGGGCAAAAATAATCTGAGGAACAGAAAACGGGAATGATTCCAAGTACCACCCTGTAAGGGTTGTTAACCATCTAACCACACAACCACCACAAGGCGGTTGCCGCGATTTTCGATTAAATTCTGCCGCAGTCGGAGACTCAGCTATATATATATAACTGCCAGGTAAGTAATCATAAAACTTTGTTTTATCATAAAAACTCCATTTTTACCTGCGCGCCCGCGCGCAGTAGCGAGCGAGCGCGCTCCTGCTGTTGCTGAGCACCAGCCTTCTTCAGATTCAACGCATCAGCGATCTCCTGCAGCAGAGTCATCTCGCCATCGATCTCCTGCTCGCCAGCGCTCACCTGCGTGCCAGCACTCTCCTGCGCGTCAGCGATCTCCTGCGCGCCAGCGCTCTCCTGCTCGCCAGTGCACATCTGCGCGCCATGTTCCTGATGCGCGCCATACGCGCCCACGTTCTCATGCGCGCCCACGATTGCCTGCTCGCCAGCGCACATCTGCGCGCCCTGTTCCTGATGCGCGCCCACGTTTGCCCGCGTGCCCACGATCTCCGGATCTGGGCGTAGGCATGGAGACTCTTCCTTCGCCTCCTCGCCTGCGATCACCTGCACGCCCTCGGAACTCTCTATTGCGCGCACTCACCTGTGCGCTCTTCCAGAATGGGACGAGACACTGCGCACCCACGAGAAGTCTCCTGTTCGCGCCCATGAGCGTTCTCTTTTGTGCGCTGCTACACCTACTGGTCCTGCACCCCAGCTGTTGTCTCCAGACCGCGCACCTGCGCGCCAGTGATCTCCTGCGCGCCCGCGCGATCCTTCGCCTGCGCGCCAGGGATCTTCTGCGCGCCCGCGCAATCCTTCCTGCGAGCAAGCGCTCTCCAACGCGCCCGCGCGCCCACGCGCTATCTCACCTGTGCGCAGTCATTCACTTTCTCACCCTACGCGCCATCGCTCGCCTGCGCGCCTTCATTCTCCCGGCTGCCAGCGCTCGCCTGCGCGCCTTCATTCTCCCTGCTGCCAGCGCTCGCCTGCGCGCCTTCATTCTCCCGGCTGCCAGCGCTCGCCCTTAAGACCGCGCGCACCCTCACCTGCGCGCCCACGCGCCCACTCGCCCACTCGCCTGCGCACCCTCGCCCACGCGCACCCGCGCTTTCATCTCCGCGCGCATGTGCACCAACGTTCGCCTCAGCGCGAACCTGCGATTTTTCCATCGCGCGAGCCCCAGCGCAATTTCGATCGCGATTCCCTCCGGGTTTCGCAGCACGAGCAACCTTGCGAGTCTTCAGGAGCGCGTACTTCCAGGTTATTGTCTTCACGATCCCCCCCACGCAAGCGCAGAACAGCGCACTTGCAGGAGGAGGGGAAGTCTTCAGAGAGGTCTAGGCAACACTCTTCTTCTTCTTTTTAGGCAGGCCCTGTGGTGTCTACTCCAAAGGATCACCCGATCCCCTTCCCTCCAGCCGGAGTCTCTGACACTGCGTCTGTCAGTCGGCAGCCTTGGTTTGGGTCCCTGATCAGAGCTGTCGTCCAGGCTGTTAAGCCGGCCCTCGCTGATCTGGGCCTCAAACCAACAACAGCCTCGTCTCCGCTGAAGAGGAAGAGAGGAGTAGACTTTGTGGTGACTTCTCCTAGGGTCAAACTGGCTCCTAAGAAGTCCGTCAGGAAGGCCCCTTTTCCCTCTCAGACGTTCTCTCCTTCTCCTGTGGACGAAGCTTTTCCGTCCTCAGGAGATCCAGCGAGGTGAGACCTTTTCCCACCGCACCAATGGGAGAAACCCCAGCTCGAGTAGGAGAATCGTCCCGTGTGGGGGCGGAGAGGAGCCCTCAGACTCCTGTATCCCTCCTAGAAGGGAGCCCAAGGACTCAAAGACCGTCCCGAAGTCGTCTTCCCGGATTCGACCAGAGCCAGCAAGACCCCAGGAGAACGTCCACGTGTCCCCCCAAGTAGAGCAGTTTGGGACAAGAGACTTTGCTGCCAGTCCACCAGGAGGAGAGCAGCACGAGTCGGAGCATGCCTTCTGGCAGGTCCTGAATCAGTTGAGGCAGCTCAACAGGTTTAAGGATACGGTCCTGGACCAAGTCTACGGCACTCAAAAACCCTCGAAGGCCAGTACGGCTCTGCCCTGGTCCCAAGGGATAAAGAGCGCCAGAGACAAGGTTGAGGGCCAGCTTTCCGAACTCTCCTCCTCCAGCCGTTCCTCTGCTGGGAACAAGCTCCTCCCACCTCCTCGTGTACAACAGAGAAGGTACTTTGAGATCATGGGGGACCCTTGTTTAGGTCTTCCGCTCCACCACTCTGTGGAAGAGCTTACCAGGGGAGTCTCTCTTGAGAGACTCTCCACCCGACAGGTGACATTCTCGGCTACAGAGATCCTGAGTCAGGAGAAGGTTGCAAAGTGTGCCATGCAGGCCACTTCGTGGCTGAATGTCTGGCTGGAGTCTCTGGGCATCCTGCTGCGATCCGAGGACCTGTCCAAGGAGAGCACCAGGAAGGCCATGGAGACTTTCCTCCTCTCGGGCACACGCACCATCGAGTTTCTGGCCCACCAAGTTTCGAACTTGTGGGCGAACTCGATCTTGAAGCGTCGTGATGCGGTGGCCGAGAGGTTCCACTCGAAGGTCCCAGCCGTGGATGTCTGCAAGCTCAGACACACTTCCATCCTTGGAAAGAGCCTGTTTGAGCCCAAGGATGTGGAACGGACAGCTGAGAGGTGAAGGAAATCGAACCACGATTCTCTCCTCCAAAGGGCTCTTACATCCAGACCCTACAAGCCTCCAGCACCTCAACAACAACAGCCTCGTCAGTCTAAGACAACGAAACCAGCACCGGCAGTAAAGGCTAAGGTGTCCAAACAGCAGCCCTTTCCTGTCAAAGACAAGAAGGGCGGAAAGTCCTCCAGGCGAGGCAGGAATCCTAGAGGGAGCGGCCGAGGCCGCAAACGCTAATATTGGCAATCCCCCTGCATGTCCACCAGTGGGGGGATGCCTGCAAAGTTGTGCGTTCAGGTGGCAGCAACTCGGGGCCGATTCCTGGACGATCTCTGTGATCAGCCAAGGATATCGCGTCCCATTCATAACATCTCTACCTCCCCTGACAGCTAATCCAATGTCGTTGAGCTCCTATGCCATGGGATTGGCAAAGGGGCTAGCCCTTAGGGCAGAAGTCGAGACCATGCTCAAGAAGGATGCCCTCCAGGAGGTTGTCGACGGCTCCCCAGGCTTCTTCAATCGAGTCTTTCTTGTAAAGAAGGCGTCTGGAGGCTGGAGACCCGTCATCGACTTCTCAGCCCTGAACAAGTTTGTCAAACAAACTCCATTCAGCATGGAGACAGCAGACACGGTCAGACTTGCAGTGAGACCGCAAGACTTCATGTGTACACTGGATCTGAAGTACGCGTACTTCCAGATCCCAATCCATCCGTCTTCCAGGAAGTACTCGAGATTCAGCCTAGACAACAAGATCTACCAGTTCAAGGTGCTGTGCTTCGGTCTCTCCACAGCACCACAGGTGTTCACCAGAGTGTTCACCCTGATATCTTCGTGGGCACACAAGATCGGCATCCGTCTCCTCCGCTATCTGGACGACTGGCTGATCCCGGCAGACTCGGAGTCGACCCTCCTTTGACACCGAGACAAGCTTCTGGGACTTTGCCAAGATCTAGGGATCATGGTAAATCACGAGAAGTCTTCTCTGCTTCCATCTCAACAACTGGTATATCTAGGCATGATATTGGACACCAATCTCCACAAAGCCTTTCCATCAGACGACAGGATAGCAAGTCTGAGGAGGGTCGCAGATCTTTTCCTCAGACGAGAAGAGCTTCCAGCCCAATCTTGGTTACGTCTCCTAGGTCACCTTTCTTCCTTGGCCTGTCTAGTTCCAAACGGCCGCCTCAGGATGAGATCCCTGCAATGGCGGCTCAAGTCCCGGTGGAATCAAGGCAATGATTCCCCTGACATTCGGGTCCCTATGGCGCCTACGGAACGGACGGACCTGCAGTGGTGGTTGACGGACGAAAACCTTCCAAAGGGAGTGGATCTTCTCGTCCTCCCCCCGGATTTGATGCTGTTCTCGGACGTGTCAAAAGAAGGGTGGGGGGCCCACGTTCTGAACCAAAGGATCTCAGGCCTATGGTCAGAATCAGAAAAGTACCTCCACATCAATCTGCTAGAAATGAAGGCCGTATATCTGGCACTTCAACAGTTCCAACAGATCCTGGCGGGTCACTCCGTGGTGGTGATGAGCGACAACACCACAGTAGTGGCTTACATCAATAAGCAGGGAGGTACCTTTTCACGACAGCTATCCCATCTTGCAGTAGAGATACTGAGATGGACCGAAGTCCACTCGATCCCACTATCAGCTTGCTTCATTCCAGGCAAAAGGAATGTGCTCGCCGACAGTCTGAGCAGAGCATCGCAGATAGTGAGTACCGAGTGGTCTTTGGATCCTCTAGTAGCCAACAAAGTCCTGACTTTGTGGGGTTCCCCGACGGTGGACCTGTTCGTGACAGCCTTGAACTTCAAGCTGCCGCTGTACTGTTCCCCAGTCCCGGACCCCAAGGCTCTCTGGCAAGATGCCTTCCAACAACGGTGGGACAACATCGACGTTTACGCCTTCCCACCGTTCTGTCTGATGAGAAGGGTGCTCAACAAGACCAGACTATCGGTTGACCTGTCAATGACCTTAATAGCTCCGCTATGGCATCATGCAGAGTGGTTCCTGGACCTTCTGCAGCTCCTGACGGAACTCCCAAGAGAACTTCCTCCACGACACAAGCTACTCAAGCAACTACACTGCAACATCTTCCACAAAGCCGTAGCATCGCTTCGGCTTCACGCCTGGAGACTATCCAGCATCTCCTCACAGAGAGAGGCTTTTCGCAACAAGTTGCAGAGAGGATGTCTCGACACCTGCGAAAGTCATCTGCAGGGGTCTACCAGGCGAAGTGGAGAGTCTTCTGTGGTTGGTGTCGTGGGAGGGGTATCTCTTCCCTCGATGCCACTCTTCCAGCAATAGCGGAGTTTCTTGTATACTTGTGGGAAGAAATGCGCCTTTCGGTCTCGGCGGTGAAAGGCTATCGCTCAGCCTTAAGCCTGGCCTTTAGGCTGAAAGGAATAGACATTTCCTCCTTGCTGGAACTTTCTTTGCTCATACGAAGCTACGAACTTACCTGCCCTCAGTCGGAAGTGAGACCTCCCCCATGGAACGTGGTTCGGGTGCTCAGGTCTCTTAAGAGACCCCCGTTCGAACCATTACGCCAGGCTTCTGATCGTCACCTGACTTGGAAGACGGTGTTCCTGCTCGCCCTGGCCTCTGCCAAACGTGTCGGTGAACTTCATGGTCTCTCGTACGACGTCGCCCATTCAAGGGGATGGGGGGGGGGGTAACGTTCAGGTTTGTCCCTGAGTTTGTAGCTAAGACTCAGAATCCTGGAGTTCCGGATCCACGGTTCGACTCCTTCAGGATTTCGAGTCTTTGTTCTGTAACAGATGACCCAGACCATCTCCTACTATGCGCAGTAAGGAGTCTGAGGCGTTATCTTAAAAGAGCAGCTGCAGTTCATCCTCGCGTGCAAGGCCTGTTTGTGAGCACAGGAAGGACGAAGAGGAGGGTCACCAAGAATACCATCTCAGCTTGGATTCGGAGGGTCATCCATCATTCCCTAAATACAGACCCTCCGTCACGTCGCCCTAGAGCACACGATGTCAGAGGCATCGCTACGTCCCTGGCATTCAAGAGAAACTTCTCGGTGACGCAGGTGCTACAAGCTGGGGTCTGGAAGCGTCAAACGACCTTCACAGCCCACTGCCTACAGGACGTGACCCACAGGAGTCTCGATACATTCTCTATCGGCCCTGTGGTGGATGCACAAAAACTAATCTAACCTCAGGCTCCTTAATGGACAGGTAGCAGAAGGTTGAGGGCATTGTTACCCGGTTTTAGTCTACATGAATGAAAAAGTATGTCTGGCCCTTACTCTTTTCTTCATCCTCCCCTCTCTTGGGGAAAGCATCATCCTGGGTTCTCTGCATAGCTGACCTCGAACCACTGCAGGTAAACCATGCTTCCTTGTGTTCCTAGTGTTATTATAATACTGTCGCGTCCCTCATACCCTGACGTGGTGGTATTGGGAACGTCCTAGTCTAGAATTCCATCTAAAGGACTTCAGGTCAACTTCCTAGGACGAGTCACACTTCATTCCTTCACACACAAGCATATGTAGGCCGCAGGTTCCTTGCGAAGCAAGGAATTTGCGAGGTGCTGGGACTCCTTTTCTCGAGTGCTACTTACTCGGATTCTGAGTCCCCGGGCAAAAGCCAAAGCCAGTAAGGCTGGGACTTTCCACCCTACCTAAGGGTTAAGTCACCCTATGTAAATAGCGTGGTTTGTATTTCGGCTACGGAACAAATGACAAATTCGGAGATAATTTGTATTTTTCCTAACCATACAAACCTTAGCTATTTACACATATTTGCCCATCAGCCCTGTCCCCCGTGAAGTCCTACCTCTAAGCGAAGTGAATCGGTTCACCGTTGTGTGAGGGGGGGGGGTAGCTAGCTACCCCTCCCCTACCCCCTCGCTAACTAGCGAGGGGGTAGTTAACCCTCGTTATAAATCTAATGGCTCGTCATTCAGCTCCGCCGAAAGTAATACCCTATGTAAACTGCTAAGGTTTGTATGGTTAGGAAAAATACAAATTATCTCCGAATTTGTCATATTGGACAAGTAGCAGAAGGTTGAGGGCATTGTTAACCAGTTTTAGTCTGCAAGAATGAAAAGGTTTGTCTGGCCCTTATTCGTTTCTTCATCTTCCCCTCTCTTGGGGAAAGCAGCATCCTGGTTCTCTGCATAGCTGACCTCAAACCACTGCAGGTAAACCATGTTTCCTTGTGTTCCTAGTATTAAGCTAATACTGTCACATCCCCATACCCTGACGAGGTGGTATTGGGAAAGTCCTAGCCTAAAGTTTCCATCTAAAGAACTACAGGTCAACTTCCTAGGACGAGTCACACTGCATTATACCTTCACACACGGCATTATACCTTCACACGCTGCTTGCATAGGCCGCAGTCCTTGCGTAGCAAGGTTCTAGCGAGGTGCAGGGACTCCTTATTTTTGAGTGTTCAAATAACGAGCCCCCGGGCAAAGCCAAAAAACCAGTACTGGCTGGGACGTCCACCCTTCCTAATGGGTGAGTCACCCCTATTAAATAGCGTGGTTTGTATGTCATTTACGGAACAAATGACAAATTTGTAGATAATTTGTATTTTTCCTAACTATACAAACCTTAGCTATTTAATCAAACTTGCCCGCCAGCCCTATCCCCCTTGAAGTCCTACCTCCAAGCAAAGTGAGCTCAAGCACAGGTATGTGTGAGGGGGGTGGGGGATAGCAAGCTACCCTCCCCTACTCCCTGCTAACTAGCGGTGGGGTAGTAAACCCTTGTTAAAATTCTAATGGCTCGTTATTTCAGCTACGCCGAAAGTAATACCCCTATTAAATAGATAAGGTTTGTATAGTTAGGAAAAATACAAATTATCTACGAATTTGTCATATTTTAACTTTACAGCTCTCTCCGTGGGGAACACTTCCCTTCGGAGGGTCAGTGGTTCTCACTATTAGTGAATATTCTTAGCTGATTTAAGTAATTGTAATTCTGTTTTTATTATAGTTACTCCGTTCCCCCCTTCTCCCGTGGATGTCGACTGGAGAAGGAAGGGCGCAATACTTAATTTTATGCTTTCCCCTCTTCGGAGTTCCTCCTGGGGAATTTGTTGAATAATTAATTGTTCCATAACTGAAATACAAACCACGCCATTTAATTAGGGTATTTCTTTCGGCGTAGCTGAAATGACGAGCCATTAGATTTTTAACGAGGGTTAACTACCCCCTCGCTAGTTAGCGAGGGGGTAGGGGAGGGGTAGCTAGCTATCCCTCCCCCCCTCACACACCGGTGAGTATCTCACTTTGCTTTTGGCTCGGGTGATGAGCAGACGTGTCTGTTCCCAGCCTCGCTTACTGAGAGCCTTAATCTTTTTTGCTTTTTCTTTCAGTATTGTGTGTTTGGAAGTTGGCCTCTCTCCTTATCATGCGGAAGTGCCCCGGATTACCAGACCGCCCTTGTGGGACTTATATGTCGGCGGTCGAGACGGACCCTCACACCTTGTGTCCGTTCTGCAGGGGCCAACGGTGTGACAAGGACAATGTGTGCAGTGAGTGTAGGGAGTGGTCTACATCCCAGTGGGAGAGGTTTTCCCGGCGCCGGAAGAATTAGTCCAAGCGGGATATTTCTCCTTCAAGGGTTTCCTTGAAGAGAGAAAATTCCAAGGACTCTTCTTCCGTAGCCCGAACCTCCTCTGAAGCTCCCGCTCGATCGGTCTCTTCCGAGAGGCCGTCGAGTGGTAGCGTAGGCCGTTCATTTGTTGACCGACCTTGGGGTTAGGGAGAGGGCGTTGCCTCCCATAGCGAGGCAGCTCCCCCTCCTACTCCGGGGGAGGATATTTCCAATGTGCATAATGATGATTTATTGCAGCTTTGGGCTTCCTTGGGGATTAAGGGCTCGCCCTCCAAGGAAGCCCTGTTTGACATAATCCGATTGGGGGCTGCTGTCAAACAGTCGCCGGCGGTAGCAGAGGTTGATCCTCTGTCTATCGTCGACGTTGTTGTGGCAGGGGCCTCCGATGAGTTAGGTCAGACCCCTTCCGTGGTTCCTGACGCAGCTGAAGGCTTAGTTTCTCCCTCTGAACATCCTCCAAGGGAGAAGCTAAGTCCAACGGTCTTTCCTGCAAGTGTTTCTCCCCCTCGAGGGAGTTCACTAACAGAGACTCCTCTTCGGATGACCGACGATGGCCTGCCTGCTGCTCCCAGAGGACGTATCCGTCGTAAGGCTCGTCCGCCTCTTCGCCGTAGGGGCCTTCCTTCTCCTCACAAAGGAGTTAGGAGGCGCCTCTTCGGCTCTTCGCCCTCGCCGTCCCCCGCAGAAGATCCTCCACTTCAGGCTTCGACCGTTGCTGCTGCTGCGTCACTGGACCTGTCTGCTGACTGTTCGCCGTCTCCTGCCAGACCTTCGGGCATGCCTTCTCCGTTCCTGGCTGCTGATGCGCTGTGGGCGCCAACTCATCCCGTTATCCAACGGGCACCGGTCCCTTCGAGGCAAAAGGGGCTTGCTCACAATGTGAGTAAGTCCCTTAAGTGCCAGGTTTCCCCTGCGCAATTGCTCGCAAGCGCTCGCCTGCTGCTTCATCGGAGACAACGCCCCAGAGACCTTCTGCAGAGACTGCTCGCCATCGATCTCCCGCTCGCCAGCGCTCTCCTGCTCGCCAGCGCTCACCTGTTCGCCAGGGCTCTCCCGTTTGCTACCGCTCTCCTGTTCGCCAGCGAACTTCACCTCGCCAGCGCACAACTGCGCGCCCTCATCCTGCTGCGCGCCATGCGTGCCCACGATCACCTGCTCGCCAGCGATCTTCACCTGCTCACCAGCGATCTTCACCTGCTCGCCAGCGATCTTCACCTGCTCGCCAGCGACCTTCACCTGCTCGCCAGCGATCTTCACCTGCTCGCCAGGGATCACCACCTGCTCGTCAGCGTACACCTGCACGCCTTCACTCGCCTGTGCGCCCACGATCTCCGGATCTGGGCGCAGGAGGGAAGACTCCCGTCCGTCAGCGGTCGCCTACACGCCATCGGACCTCGCCTGCGCACCAGCCATCGCCTGCGCACCATCGATCGCCTACGCGCCATCGCGCGCAAACACCTGTGCTTGCTGATCGCCCTCCTGAGCGCCCACGCGCTAGGGGTATTTCCCCTGCGCGTGCGCGCTCACCTAGGTCTCGCCGAGATCCTTCGCGCCTGCGAACAGTCTCCTCGCCCTCCTGCGCCTCCTGTTCTACCAGATCGCGCCAATGCGCGCTATCGTTCTCCTGAGCGCCCGCGCGCTTCATCGCCTACGCGTCATTGCTCGCTAACGCGCCCAATCGCCCATCTCAAGATCGCCTGCGCACCCGCGCGCAGTCACTCCTAATCGCAGTCGCTCTCCTGCGCGTCATCGCTCGCCCGCGCGCCCTCGCCATCTTCCCCGCGCGCGATCGATCACCCGAGCGCGATTCGAACGGGATCCTATCGTGCGAGCGCCTGCGCGATCCCCAACGCGAGCCACCGCACGGGCACCCATAGGAACCAGCAGGAACGAGAGCAGCCAGGTCCTCCTCACATCCCCCCCCAAGCGCAGACCAGCGCGCTCGCAGGAGGGAGGGAATGTATCAGATCGGTCCAGGAACCAACCTTCAACTTCTTCCCTTTCTTTCCAGGCAGGTCCAGCAGTAGTGTCCACTCCTAAGGAACGCCCGATCCCCTCCCCTTCTGAGGGTGTCTCTTGACAGCGCCGCTGTCAGTAAGCAGCCTTGGTTTGGGTCCCTCATCAGAGCTGTCGTACAGGCTGTTAAGCCTGCCTTCGCTGAGATGGGGCTCAAATCAATGGCGGCTCCGACCCCATTGAAGAGGAAAAGAGGAGTGGAACCCGTGGTGACTTCTCCAAGGGTCAAGTTGGCTCCTAGGACATCCTTGAGGAAGGCTCCTTCTCCCCCCCCAGATGTTTTCTCCCTCTCCTGCAGACGAGAACTTCCCGTCCTCAGGGGAGGCTACCGAGGTGAGGCTTTCTCCTATCGCACCAATGGGAGAAACCCCACCCCGAGCTGGAGAATCGTACCGGGGGATCCAGAGAAGGGCCCTCGGACGTCGTTATTGGAGTCCTGTATTTCTCCCAGGATGGAGTCTAAGGATTCCAAGACAATCCCCAAGTCATCCTCAAGAATTCGACCGGAACCATCAAGACCCTCGGAGAACGTCCACGTGTCCCCCCAAGAAGAGCCTTTGGGGACGGGAGACTTTGCTGCCAGTTCTCCAGGAGGGGAGCCACAGGAGTCTGAGCATGACTTTTAGCAGGTTCTGACCCTGATGAGGCATCTCGATAGGATTCCCGATCCTGAGATACCTCCTTGTGAGGGTAAGGACACGGTCCTGGACCGAGTCTTTGGCATTCAGAAACCCTCTAAGGCCAGTGCGGCATTGCCCTGGTCCCAAGGGGTAAAGAGTGCCAGGGATAAGGTCGAGGGCCAGCTCTCCGAGCTCGCCTCCTCCAGCCGTTCCACGGCTGGCAACAAACTCCTCCCTCCTCCTCGAATCCAGCAGAGGAGGTACTTCGAGATCACGGAGGAGTCTGGTTTAGCTCTTCCAGTACACCACTTTGTGGAGGAGCTCACCAAGGGAGTCCCTCTTGAGAGACACTCGAGCCGGCAAGTGACTTTCTCGGCTACAGAGATCTTAAGCCAAGAGAAGGTTGCGAAGTGTTCCATGCAGGCCACTTCGTGGCTAGACCTCTGGCTGGGATCTCTTGGCATCCTGCTGCGATCCGAAGACTTGTCTAAGGAGAGCACCAGGAAGGCCCTGGAGACCTTTCCACTCTCGGGCACCCGCACCATTGAGTTTCTGGCCCACCAAGTCTCGAACTTGTGGGCCAATACAATCTTGAAACGACGTGATGCGGTGGCAGAGAGGTTCCACTCGAAGGTCCCAGCAGTCGAGGTAAGCAGGCTCAGACATTCATCCCTTCTAGGGAAGAACCTGTTTGAGCCTACGGATGTGGAACGGGCAGCCGAGAGGTGGAGGAAGACCAACCAGGACTCCCTCCTTCATAGGGCTCTTACATCCAAGCCCTATAAACCTCCGGCACCTCAACAACATCGCCCGTCCAAGACAACGAAACCGGCAGCGGCAGCGAAGGCAACGATGTCCAAGCAGCAGCCCTTTCCTGTCAAAGACAAGAAAGGCAGCAAGAAGTCCTCCAGGGGAGGGCAAAAATCCTAGAGGGAGCGGCCGAGGCCGCAAACGCTAGGATTGGTAGTCCCCCTGCATGTCCACCAGTGGGGGGGATGCCTACAAAGTTGCGCGGACAGGTGGCAGCAACTCGGGGCCGATTCCTGGACGATTTCCGTAATCAGTCAGGGATATCGCGTCCCGTTCATAACATCTCTACCTCCCCTGACAGCGAATCCAGTGTCGTTGAGCTCCTTTGCCATGGGATCGGCAAGGGGCCAAGCCCTACGGGGAGAAGTCCAGACCATGTTAAAGAAGGGCGCTCTCCAGGAGGTCGTCAACGGCTACCCAGGCTTCTTCAGTCGACTCTTTCTTGTAAAGAAGGCGTCTGGAGGCTGGAGACCAGTCATCGACCTCTCAGCTCTGAACAGGTTTGTCAAAGAAACAATGTTCAGCATGGAGACAGCGGACACGGTCAGACTTGCAGTGAGACCACAAGACTTCATGTGTACACTGGATCTGAAGTCCCGTTGGAATTAAGGTCACGATTCCCCGGACCTCTTGGTCACAATGGGTCCTGCGGAACGGACGGACCTCCAGTGGTGGTTGACAGAGGAAAACCTACGAAAGGGAGTGGATCTTCTCGACCTCCCCCCAGATTCGATGTTGTTTTCGGACGCCTCAAAAAAGGGTGGGGGGCCCACGTTCTGAACCACAGGACCTCAGGCCTGTGGTCAGAATCAGAAAAGTGCCTCCACATAAATCTGCTAGAAATGAAGGCCGTGTATCTGGCCCTTCAACAGTTCCAACAATACCTGGCGGGTCACTCCGTGGTGGTGATGAGCAGCAACACCACGGTAGTGGCTTACATCAACAAGCAAGGAGGTACCTTTTCACAACAGCTATCCCATCTTGTAGTAGAGATACTGAGATGGACCGAAGTCCACTCGATTCCACTATCTGCTCGCTTCATTCCAGGCAAGAGGAATGTGCTCGCCAACTGTCTGAGCAGAGCATCTCAGATAGTGAGTACCGAGTGGTCTTTGGATCGTTTAGTAGCCAACAAAGTCCTGACTTTGTGGGGTTCTCCGAGTGGATCTGTTTGCGATAGCTTTGAATTTCAAGCTCCTTCTGTACTGCTCCTCGGTGCCGGACCCCAAGGCACTTTGGCAAGATGCCTTCCAACAACGATGGGACAACATAGACGTTCACGCCTTTCCCCCGTTCTGTCTGATGAGAAGAGTACTCAACAAGACCAGAATATCGGTCAACCTTTTGATGACTAATAGCCCCACTATGGCATCATGCAGAGTGGTTCCCGGACCTTCTGCAACTCCTAACGGAACTTCCGAGATAACTCCCTCCTCGACACGAGCTACGCCAACATCTTCCACAAAGCCGTAGCGTCGCTACGACTTCACGCCTGGAGACTATCCAGCGTTTCCTCACAGAGAGAGGCTTTTCGCAACAAGTTGCGGAAAGGATGTCTCGACACCTGTGAAAGTCATCCACAGGGGTCTACTAGGCAAAGTGGAGAGTCTTCTGTGGTTGGTGTCGTAGAAGGGGTATCTCTAATCTCGATGCCACTATTCCAGCAATAGCGGAGTTTCTTGTATATTTGCGGGAAGAAATGCGCCTTTCAGTTTCGGCAGTGAAAGGCTATCGCTCAGCCTTAAAGTCTCGCCTTCAGGCTCAAAGGAATGGACATTTCCTCCTTGCTAGAACTTTCTTTACTCAAACGAAGTTATGAACTTACCTGCCCTCAGTCGGAAGTGAGACCTTCCCCATGGAACGTGGTTCGGGTGCTCAGGTCTCTTAAGAGACCTCCCTTCGAACCTTTACGCCAGGCTTCTGATCGTCACCTGACTTGGAAAACGGTGTTCCTGCTTGCTCTGGATTCGGCCAAGCGAGTCAGCGAACTTCATGGTCTCTTGTATGACATCGCCCATTCAAGGGGATGGTGGGAGGTAACGTTCAGATTCGTCCCTGAGTTTGTAGCTAAGACTCAGAATCCAGGGTTGCCGGACCCTCGGTTCGACTCCTTCCGGATCTTGAGTCTCCGTTCTGTAACAGATGACCCAGACCATCTCCTACTGTGTCCAGTAAGGAGTCTGAGGCTCTATCTTAAGAGAACAGCTGCAATTCGTCCTCGTGTGCAATCGTTGTTTGTGAGCACAGGAAGGATGAAGAGGAGGGTCACCAAGAATACAATCTCTGCTTGGATTCTCAGCGTTATCCACCATTCCCTGAATCCTGACCCTCCTCCGTCACGTCGCCCTAGGGCACACGATGTCAGGGGCATTGCTACGTCCCTGGCATTCAAGAGAAATTACTCTGTGACGCAGGTTCTTCAAGCAGGGGTCTGGAAGCGTCAAACGACCTTCACAGCCCACTACCTGCAGGACGTGACCCACAGGAGGCTCGATACGTTCTCTATCGGCCCTGTGGTGGCTGCACAACAGCTGGTTTAAACCTCAGGCTCCTTAATGGACAAGTAGCAGAAGGTTGAGGGCATTGTTACCCAGTTTTAGTCTGCATGAATGAAAAGGTATGACTGGTGCTTATTCTTTTCTTCATTCTCCCCTCTCTTGGGGAAAGCAGCATCCTGGGTTCTCTGCACAGCTGACCTCGAACCACTGCAGGTAAACCATGCTTCCTTGTGTTCCTAGTATTAAGTTAATACTGTCACGTCCCCATACCCTGACGAGGTGGTATTGGGATCGTCCTAACCTAGAATTCCATCTAAAGGACTCCAGGTCAACTTCCTAGGACGAGTCACACTTCACTCCACCACACACTAGCTTATGTAGGCCGCTGTCTTTGCAGAGCAAGGCACTTGCGAGGTGCAGGGACTCCTTATCTTGAGTGCTAACACACTTGGATACCGAGTCCCCGGGCAAAAGCCAAAGCCAGTAAGGCTGGGACTTACCACCCTACCTAAGGGTTAAGTCACCCTAATTAAATAGCGTGGTTTGTATTTTGGTTACGGAACAAATGACAAATTCGTAGATAATTTGTATTTTTCCTAACCATACAAACCTTAGCTATTTAATCAAACTTGCCCGCCAGCCCTGTTCCCCGGGAAGTCCTACCTCTAAGCAAAGTGAGATACTCACCGGTGTATGAGGGGGCCGGGGAGGGAAAGCTAGCTACCCCTCCCCTACCCCCTCGCTAACTAGCGAGGGGGTAGTTAACCCTCGTTAAAAATCAAATGGCTCGTCATTTCAGCTACGCCGAAAGTAATACCCTAATTAAATAGCTCTACGAATTTGTCATTTTTTTGTCGGCGCAATACTTATTTTATGTTGTTCCCTCGGGGTTCTTCTTTGGAGTTCCTCCCTAGGGATTTTCAGTTAAATAATTATTTAATTTTATTTTTCCCGGTTAACTACCGTATATTTCCGCGTATAAGACGACCCTATACAGTATTCTAAAATTTAACCATTAAAAATGGGGGGTCGTCTTATACTACCGTTATTAAAATCACACCTTAAATTCTATGTCTGGTTTATCAGTAGGCTAGCCTAGGTTGAGGTGCGATAACCACCGTCACACATGAAATGATTTACATTATTATATAAATGTATAATGAAAGTAATGAAACAATTTTTACCGTATATATTATTGGCATATCTACAAAAATGGCATGATTGATAATTTCGAGGAATAATTCCAACTTTTAACCATACGAGCACAGCTGAGGAAATGTAAACATCGAGTATTGGTTGCGTTGTTAGCAACTTTTTCTCTCACTAACCTTTCAGTAATTTTAATGCTAGTGTTAATTACGATAGTAATAACTTATAGGATATATTTATTTGTTTAAAAATTATTAGTTTTAGCTGTAAATAACAATTTTGGATTACAAACGGTACAATCTTTATTTCTCAATAAAAATTACGGTACATTACAGTACTGTATTGCATTTAAAACCTAAAAATTTGTAAAACTTTATTTCCAATCAATATTAAACATCAAACCTGCGACATGAATAAATCTAACACCACTAAAACTCCTCAAAGTTATCACTGTCTGTTTCGAAAAGGTGTTCGAACACATCGCGATATTTATCATATACGCCATCATCGTAAGGATTCCAGTCCGGTTCCAGTGAGTCGACTTTGGCTTCGTCATCGCATTCGTACAATAAACCTTCTTCACTGCCATCCATGGCATTTGAGATCCTGTATTTTTAAAATTATTTAATGACACTTTCCACCTTTACATTATTATATGCTTTTATAACAAACTCGCAAAGAACATAAAAGAAGAAGAAGAAAGAGGAGGAACGGGCATTTCATACGTGAGCAGCTGATGAGCGTAAACAAAACAATGCAGGCTAGGTGACGCGTGTTCTAGGAAAACAATACAGTAAAGGATTTGTTTTGTTATTTCATTTATTTTTAAGTTATAAGGATACAGTAAGTAATATCATCATCTTTACATAACCTATATTTCATAAGATATCTGGTATTGCAAAAGCTAGCTTTGGCTATACACAGATGGTTTTATGATTGAGCAGTCGTCTTATACTACCGATATGAGATAAATTTATAAAAGTTTGCTCAAATTTTGTACCTCGTCTTATATGAAGGTCGCCTTATACGCGGAAATATACGGTATGCCGTTTTTCTTCGTTGGACTAAGAGTGCCAAGGAAGCAGAGCTGTTCTGTTCATGCGTGGGGAATCTGCTGTCACTGCCGTCCCTCAGAGGACGTCGTCATGGGTGTCATCCCTTCTCTTAGAAGTACTCCCGTGACAACATGACCAGCACTTCAGATCATCTTAGAACGCTAAAGGAGGTTCGCCTCCAGGGGTTGGACAACTTCCCTTCCGAGGGAAGTTTCCTCCCCAGGTGTGAGGTTGTTTCTCCCTTCAGAGGGAGAACTTCCCACATCTTAATAAATTCATCGTCTCCGACTGCTGTTGCTGCCTTCGCCCAGACTTCTCTCCCCCCTTGCTGGGTTTCTCTTCCATCAGGGGCGGAGCACGGTCTTGGCAAGTCTCTTCTACGAAGTGTTCACGTCTCTCGTTCGCGAGAGAGGCCACTCATAGAGACTCCCCTTCGGAGGATCGCTACTATTAAGGTCAGCTTGCTGATCCACCGGTCCTCAAGGGGCATCATCATGGACGTCTTCTAGTCTCTTCTTCGAAGTGTTCACCTCTCTCGTTCGCGAGAGAGGCCACTCATAGAGACTTCTCTTCGGAGGATCGCTACTGTTAAAGGTCAGCTTGCTGATCCACCGGCCCTCATGGGCGTCATCACGGGTGTCTTTGAGTCTCTTCTACGAAGTATTCACCTCTCTCATTCGCGGGAGAGGCCACTCATAGAGACACCTCTTCGGAGGATCAAGCAGACCTACCAGGACCTCATCGGTGGATGCTCGCCCTTCCAAAGAACACATCTCAGTTCCTGATCTTCCTGCCAGCTGACCTACCGATCTACCAGCGCAACCTTATGCTGCAACATAGTCCTTTGGACTTCGGTCCTGAACTCTAACATGGACCCTTTTTATGGTCCCCATCGGTGGATGCTCACCCTTCCAAAGGGCACATCCCAGTTCCTGATCATCCTGCCAGCTGATCTACCAGCGCAACCTTGCGCTGCAACGAAGGACTTCGGTCCTGGACTCTAACGCCGACCTGCTTACGGTCCCCATCGGTGGATGCTCGTCCTTTTTTAAAGGGCACATCCCAGTTCCTGATCGTCCTGCCACCGGTCATCTGACCAACTGACCTGTCAACCTACTAGCACTACCTTCGCGTGCGCTCTCCGACAGTCTTACGAGCGCGAGCGCCAACGATCTTCCGCGCGCGGGCGCCGACGATCTACCGCGCGCGCGTGCCGACGATCTACCGCGCGCGCGTGCCGACGATCTACCGCGCGCGTGTGCCGACGATCTACCGCGCGCGCGTGCCGACGATCTACCGCGCGCGTGCCGACGATCTACCGCGCGCGCGTGCCAACGATCTACCGCGCGTGCCGACGATCTACCGCGCGCGCGTGCCGACGATCTACCGTGCGCGCGTGCCGAGATCTCCCGCGCATGCAAGCGCCAATGCTCTTGCTCGCGCGCCAATAGTCTTGCTCGCGCGCCAATAGTCTTGCACACGAGCGTGGCAACAGTTTCGCACGCGTGGGCCGACTTTCTTCCGTGCACGGGCGCCTAGGTTCTCCCGCGTGCACATCAACAGTATTGCGCGCGTGCGCGCCGATGGTCTCCTGCACGCGCGCCAGCAGAAATGTGGGCGCGTGAGCTCACCAACAGTCTACCGCGTACGCGCGCCAACGGCCTTACGCTCGTGCGCGCTTCCATAATCTTGAGTGCGCGCGCGCAGCCTTCCGTGCGCACCGACGGTCTTCTGCGCGCAGGCACCAATGGTCTTCCGCACGCGTGTGCCAACAGTCTCGACGTAGTACTCTCACGCACGCGCCAATGCACCCACCCTTGCGCAGCCAGTCTCACGCTTCGGCGCATTCTAAGGGGAATGCACAAAACTACACAGTGCCTTACTGCGCGCCAGCGCTCTTCCTCACTTAACTGCGCCCTCCTGCGCAGTTACGGTCCCGTATCCAATGTGCCAGCTCTTGCCAAAGAGTCAAGGCTCGCAGATCCAATGCGCCAGCTCTTGCCTAAGAACTAGGGCTTGCCTGCTCTCCAGGCAGATATTAAGCACCAGCATCATCCTGTGTGCCATCGCTCCACACTCTCCTACACTCACAATTGTCAGTAAAAAGGAATAAAACTTTTTGGACAGGTCACCATTGCCCCATTCCTCCCCGCAAGCATATAAACATTGCCACCAGGAAAAGAGGAATTAGGCTCCACAGAAGGATTCAAGATCCCGAAGATTCCATCCTACAAGGGGATTCGAAACTGGGAATCCTTGGTCCCTGTCTATTCTGAAGTTTCTTTTTCCTTGACAGATCACCGTCAGCAAACAGGAAAGCATCAACAGACTGATCTCTAGATCACTGTTTGCTGATGGCTAGTTCACAGTTTACTGATCGCTAGGTCGCCGATCACCAGATCGCCAGTAGCTAGCGCAATGCTGATCTTTGACCTCTAGTCCCTCCAATGACTAACGATCTCCAATTGCTAGCGTTTCCAATCACCGATTGCTAGTCAATAACCAGTTATCAGCTTGCTGATCACTAGATCACCGAGGGGCAGCTCATCTTTCTTCGATCATTGAACTTAGCTCGCTGATCTCTGACCAGCCCATCTTCAGCTTGCTCATCTCTGACCAACCAGGGGGGACCATAATCAGCTTGCTTATCTCGAACTCACCATCGGCTCACAGACCACCGGTTCATCGGTCATCGGCAATTTGCCAGCAGTTCATGACTCGAACTTAGTAGTCAACCGTTTCCTGTAGTTCCTAGATCAGAAGGTATAAAATATACTTCTCGCTACTGGCCGTTTGCCATCATACTAAAGTGATTGGCAAACGTTCGACAACCCTCATCAACGGCTTGCCGACAGGGAACTACTTGCGAGCACTCTCCAACTGCACAGTAACCATGATACCCAACGGTTAACCATTGATTAACACTCGCCAGATTGATTCTATTCTAAGGAATAGCATCAATCCTATCAGGGCACATGGTAAGGCTAAGCGTTGCCTTCCTTCTGTTAGTTAAAGAAATTACACTGGGCATCACGCCTGATCCTTTACGACAATCTTCCATGCAAAAGGATCAGCAAGGAGCTGTCCGTTTGGGTTGATGTCCACACCATGTTGGAGTTCGAACAAGTGCTAAGACCTCAGGTCTTCATTTGCACACTGGACGTAAAGGACACTTACTCCCAGGTCCAAACCATCCATCTAGGAAGGTAGGAAGATTCAGTCTAGACAAACAATAAACACCAGTTCAAGGCACTGTGCTTCGGTTTTTCCACTACACCCATCCTGGTCTCACAGGATCAGCTTCTGTCTCCTCTCTCTCGGGATGACTGACTAACCTTAGCAGACTCAGTGGCAACCTTGCATTAACACTGGAACTTCTGAAGTCTTTTTTACCAAGATCCAGTGATCAGGGTAAACCTACGGAAGTCTTCCTTACTTCCCTCCCAGGAGACTGGTGTATCTGGGAATGATTCTAGACACCAATCTCCACAAAACCTTCTCGAAACGAGAACGACTTCCATTGCAAGAGACTTGAGTCGCAAAAAAGAAGAAAGGAGGGACCATAGTGCTGCACCACACGACCTCAGCCCTCTGGACAGAGCCCGAAGGTACCTTCACTTAAATCTCTTAAGAGATGAAGGCCAACTTTCCGGTCCTTCAGCAGCCTCATCGGTTCCTAACAGACCACTCAGTGATGTGATGGACGACACACCACACACCACATAGAGATTTGCATCAACTAGCAGGAAGTTACTTGCTTGTAGCCTCTTCCCATCTAATAGTATAAACACTAAGATGGGCCAAAGTTCGTTCGGTACCACTATCAGCCCGCTTCATTCCAGACTGGAAGAACGTGCTCACCGACGAACTGTGCACAGCATCTCAGATAAGGTATACCAAATGGACTTTGGATCACCATATAGCCAACAAAGTCCCGACTTTACGAGGTCCTCCAACTAGGGGGTCTATTCGCAACACTTCCGAATCTCGGGCTACCGTTACTCACAAGCCCTAGACCCCAAGGCTCTCTGGCAACAACGGTGGGTACAACAATGACGTTTACGTCTCGTCCCTGTTTTATCTGGAGAAGGGCACTCAACAAGGCTAGAACATCGGTCAACCTCTCAAGGACTCTCCTAGCTCCGCTATGGCATTATGCAGAACGGTCTCCAAACCTTATGCAGCTCTTGATAGTCTCTCCAAGAGATCCCTCTCCACATAACAGACAACCCACTTCGACACCTATCACAAGCTATAGCTTTTCTATGATTGTACGCCTGAAGACTACCCATTACCTCTTTGCGGAAAGGTTGTCTAGATATCTGAGGAATTCCTCAGCATCAGTCTACCAGGCAGTATCGCGTCTTGTGTGGTTGTTGTCATGTGAAAGTGTCTCTCCACTCGATACCTCGATTCCAGCAATAGCGGAATCCTCGAGTATATACAAGAGGAAAAGACCCCCTATTCAGTTCCGACAGGTAAAGTTAATCACTCAACCTTGAGCCTTCACCTTCAAACTGAAAGAAAGGGACACCCTCTAATCGATAGACTTTTCCTAACTCATACAGACTTACAACTTGCCTTTCTCCAGTCGGAATTGAGACCTTCCTCTCAGAACATAGTTCAAATCTCCGATCCCTAAAGGGACCTCCTTATGTTCCATTTCACCAGGCAACAAATTTTCTCCTGATTTAAGAACACAATGTTCCTACACACTCGGACAGCAACCATACGAGTCAAGGAACTTCATGGTCTCTCTTTCGACATCGGCCATTATTGAGAAGGGCGAAAGACAATGTTCAGTTTCGTCTCTGAGTATGTCGCCAGACACAGTCTCCAGAGGTGACGATACTACATAAGTCTCAACTAGGTAACGGAGGATCCAGATCATCCGTTACTGTACCCAAGGTAAGGTATGAGACTTTACCTAAAGAAAACGGTAACAGCCTGCCCGGGTCCCTCCTCTTGTCAGCACTGGGAGAGACTAGAGGAGGATCACCGAAACATCATCTCGACATGACGACTCACAGTGTCATGGGCATAACTATGCCCCTGGTCCTTCTTAGCAGATTACTCTGTGACGCAGGTTTTACAAGAAAGGGTGTGAATGCTCCAGGTGACTTTCACAACCTTTCTCCTGCAAGACATGACCCACAGGAACTCGATACGATCTCTATCGGTCCGGTGGTGGCTGCACAACAGCTGGTTGTATACCTCAAGCTCCTTATTGGACAAGTTGCAGAAGATTGAGGGCACTCTTACCCGGTTTTAGTCTGCGTGAAGGAAATGATTTGACTGGCTCTTATTCTTTTCTTCATCCTACCGGCTCGTGGGGAAAGTAGCATCCTGGGTTCTCTGCACAAGCTGACCTCAAACCACTGCAGGTAAACCATGCTCCCTTGTGACCTAGTTTTAAGCTAATACGGTTGCGTCCCCATACCCTGGCGAGGTGGTATTGGGAAGTCTTGGTTACGTCAGGTTTTTCCTACATAGATTCTAAATAACTTTACCTAGACAGTCACTCTTCTGCACGTCTCAACACACAGCTTGCGTAGGCCGCGGACCTTGCATAGCAAGGTTTAGTGAGGGCAGGAACTCCTTATTTTTGAGTACTAACATACTCAGATAAGGAGTCCCCGGGCAAAGCCAAAAGCCAGATTGGCAGGGACATCCACCCTTCCTAGTGGGTGAGTCACCCCTAATAAAATAGCGTGGTTTGTATTCCAGTTACGGAACAAACGACAAATTTGTAGGTAATTTGTATTTTTCCTAACTATACAAACCTTAGCTATTTATACAAACTTGCCCGCCATCCCTTTCCCCCTTGAAGTCCTACCTCCAAGCAAAGTGACTAAATCACAGGTGTGTGAACGGGAGCGGTAGCAAGCTACCCTCCCTACCCCCGCTAACTAGCGGTGGGGGTAGTTAACCCTCGCTAAAATTTTAATGGCTCTTCATTTCAGCTCCGCCGAAAGTATAACCCCTAATAAATAGCTAAGGTTTGTATAGTTAGGAAAAATACAAATTGTCTACGAATTTGTCATGTTTTTATTGAGAGCACATGTTAATTAACTATATTTAGCAATAAGTTATATAAACGGTATTATTGTACTGTATTACAGGCAATGTAACCTAGGGAAAACTTTGTTCTAAAGAAAAAATTCCGCTCTCTTCGAAAATGACACTCGTTGTCATCGCAAATGAATAGTTTTCGAAAATGACACTCGTTCCCTGAGCAAATTAATATTTTCAGAAATATATACTGTATATATCTATATCCAACAATAATGGGGGACCCCCAGTGGGAACTTGGGGTTTTGAGTGGGGAAACATATTGGGGAAATGGTATATAATGGTAAAACAAGCCTTTTCTTCTCTATACATTACTTTGTTGGATAACTGATGAAAAAAAACGGTAATATTGAGCTGCACAATCTAACATTAGCAATGTTAGCGTAACATGCTAACATTAGCAGTGTTTTTCATTT
The DNA here is from genome assembly GCF_036898095.1 of Palaemon carinicauda. Lineage (NCBI taxonomy): Eukaryota > Metazoa > Arthropoda > Malacostraca > Decapoda > Palaemonidae > Palaemon > Palaemon carinicauda. Next base: position 19,653,929 of record NC_090727.1, on the reverse strand, counting down.
ATTTTTTGTCTTTCTACGGTTAGGTTGTAGACGTTCTCGTTCGTTCGTTTGTACATAGCAGGTTTCAACCTTTTGCGCATAATCTCCTCCCCCCTGCGCATAGACTCCACTTCCACCAATAGGATTTCTTCTCTACCCGCCAAATTTAAATATTCGACTTCACCCACTTTATTCAAGTATATGACTTGATCCAATACAACTATACTGTGAACCCTCGTTTATCGTGGTAGATAGGTTCCAGACCCGGCCGCGATAGGTGAAAATCCGCGAAGTAGTGACACCATATTTACCTATTTATTTAACATGTATATTCAGACTTTTAAAACCTTCCCTTGTGCGTAGTACTGTTAACAAACTACCCTTTAATGTACAGAACACTTAATGCATGTACTACAGTACCCTAAACTAAAACAGGCACAAATATTAAAGGCGATTTTATATCATGCGTTTCCTAAACACGCCAAAAAGCACGATAAAAAATGGCAACCAATGTTTTGTTTACGTTTCTCTGATCATAATGAAGAAACAAACGCATTTACTGTACACATCTGTGTATAGGTTAGTTTTTGCATCGGTTATATTGATTATTCAGTACAGTATGTTGATTTTGTTATTACCAATGTTTTACTTAATTTTTCTTAGGACTTCCAAATGAAATGTTTTTCTTTATGACGCCGCCTGAAACGACGGCGTCATAAAGTACGCTCAGTAAACAACCACGCTCAGAACAAAGAAGGCATTTAACGCGCATGATGAAAGTGATAAATAGTGATATTTACAGTAAAAGATTTTAGAAAATATGTTATTACAAATATTATTTACCGTATCTATATAAAATCATACAGTACATACTGTACGTAGCAAAGCAGGAAAACAATTTACGAGAGAGAGAGAGAGAGAGAGAGAGAGAGAGAGAGAGAGAGAGAGAGAGAGAGAGAGAAGAGAGAGAGAGAAAGAGAGAGAGAGAGAGAGAGAAAGAGAGAGAGAGAGAGAGAGAGAGAGAGAGAGAGAGAGAGAGAGAGAGAGAGAGAGAGAGAGAGAGAGAGAGAGAGAGAGATTGTTTTACGTACGTAAATGTAAATTTTAAACAAAAAAAATATGATATGTTACAACATGTATACTCTTCAGACTTTTAAAACCTTCCCTTTAACTTAATGCATACAGTACTAAACTAAAACAGGCACAAATATTAAAATGTTAGAATATTAAAGTAAAAAATAAAGATTGTTACTGTACTCACCACGAAAGAAGTTGAAGAAAAACTTGAATGATAATGGCGATGAATTTGCTGCACAGTAGAAATGATGATGATGAAGCTGATGATGTCTTCTACTGTGCAGCCAATGATAGTATTTTACGTCTCTTCAATTTCTTCCGAAGGCGTACTAGCAGGAGGAACTGGCTCTTTTTTGCGAGGCTGGAAGAACATTGTGATCGGAAGTTGCTGCCGCTGCTTCTTTTTTCGCTCTAAGAGCATCCTGTAGGGAGTCATGATGTCATCGACCTTGTTGGAGAATTGCATAGACCGAACCATATCCTCGTCCCACTCTTGCAACATTTCTTTCGCCTCCTTCATATGGTTGCAGAACTTGGCAAGCCGTTCTAATGTTAAGCCCGTTTCTTCGACATTTTCTTGGGTCTCTTCCTGCGTTTCACTCTCTTCTTCACTTGCTGATTTCGTCAAGTCTTCTAGGTCTGCGTCAGTTAGCGGCTGGGAATGGCAGTCCAACAACTCGTCGACGTCTTCAGTCGTCATGTCGCCAAACCCGTCACCTCCAATTATGGCAGCCAACTGCACAGATTTGCGTATTGCAGAGTGTTGGATTTCAGACGGAGTAAATCCCTTGTCGTCGTAAACAATCTGGGGCCACAACTTCTTCCAGCTCGCATTCACGGTTGCGGGTTTCATCTCTTGCAGTGCCCTCTGAATATTCTTCAGGCACGTGGCTATGGTGTACTGCCGCCATTACGCCTTCAAGTTAAAATCTTCATGCTCATCATCTTGGGCAGCATCCACACACGCAACGAGGTCCGCCAAGGTATTCTTCGTGTAGAGGGCCTTGAACGCCCTGATAACCCCCTGGTTCATCGGTTGAATTAATGACGTGGTGTTGGGTGGCAGGAACTCAACCTGAACGCCCTCACGCGACAGGTCAGTTGCGTGTCCACCAGCGTTATCCATAAGGAGAAGGATCTTAAATGGCAAGCCCTTCTCTAAGAGATATTCACTGACTTGCAGGATGAAACACTGGTGGAACCAGTTGGAGGTCAGCATCTTTGTAATCCATGCTTTTGGATTATGCATCCAGTACACGGGAAGGAGATTCTTGTTTTTATTTTTCAAAGCGCGAGGATTTTTCGACTTATAAATAAGCCCCGGCTTTAGCAAAAATCCAGCAGCATTGCCACACATCACGAGGGTAACGCGATCCTTGAATGCTTTAAAGCCAGAGGCTTTGGCTTCTACTTTGAACAGGAAAGTTCGCGACGGCATTCTCTTCCAAAACAAACCGGTCTCATCCATATTTAAGACTTGTTCCGGCTTGTATCCACCTTCGGCGATAATATTCTTGAACGTCTGGTTCACGTAAGTTTCAGCAGCGGCAGTGTCAGCGGAAGCAGCCTCGCCATGCAGGAAACGCTTTTCAGGGCGAAGCGTTTCTGAAACTTCTCGAACCATCCTTTGCTGGCGGAAAAACGTTGTTTCTGAGGCTGGGAATCAGTGGATGTCCCTGGTTGAGGCTCATCTACATCATCATCTTCTTCAGCATGGTCGCCATCGTCGTCTTGAGGTTCCTTTGCCGCAAAATTCTCATACAAGCTCAAAGCCTTTGTTCGGATGGTGTTCGTATCCAAGGCTATGTTCTTCTTCCGGCAGTCGGCAATCCACACAGCTTAAGCACCTTCCATGCGTACGATCGTTTTATTACGCGTGGTAACGACTCGCTTCGCTGATCTGCTAAAGGTGATTGCAGCCGTCTTTCTAATGTTCGCCTCGTCCTTCTTGATATAGCAAACGGTTGATTCATTGATTCCAAAATGGTGGGCTGCGGACGCATAACTTCTACCGTCTTTTAACATATCGAGAAGCGTCACCTTCTCAGCAATCGTCATCATCCTTCGGTGGCGTTTAGGCTCACTACCAGCCTTAGTAGAAGCAGAACGCTTGGGAGGCATTGTACAGTAGGGTTTAACAGAAAGTTCAACAAAAAGTTCAACTTAAAACAGTCACGCACAGCACAGATTAAAGTTCATAAACTTAACAACGTCTACACAGCGATACGGCGGGAGAGAAAGTGGCCGCGAAAACCTAGATGCTGGAAGTTGGAGATGCGGGCAAAACACCAATCACAGGCTAGATAACAAAACTTGAGTTCTGATTCGTCATCTATCAGCGCTTGAACCAATCACAACCCGTCTTATATGCTACGTAGGTTACCAATTCAAAGTACAAGATACCCTGAGTACAGTATACTGTACAGTAATAATAATAATAATAATAATAATAATAAATAATGATACTGTAATAATAATAATAATAATAATGATGATAATAATAATAATAATAATAATAATAATAATAATAATAATAATAATTTTTCAATATTAATCTTACCCGATGATCATGTAGCTGTCAACTCCGTTGCCCGACAGAAATCTACGGTCGGGATACGCCAGCGATCGCTATCCAGGTGGGGGTGTACCCAACAGCGCCATCTGTGAGTAGGTACTCAAGTACTTCTTGTCAACAAGAACTCAATTTTTCCTCTGTCGTGCCGCCGGCAAGACCTACTTGGATACGCTGTTGATTCTGGAGTTGTTGTTCACGATTTGGTGATGTATTTACTCTAGAGTTTAGCCTTCGCTATTCAGGAAGCTTTATCATTAGCTTAGCAAGCTTTTGGAATTAATTTGGATTAATTGTTAACGAACTTTGCTAGATTTTGGAATTCCCCCTTGACTACTTCTAAATTCAAGATGTCTGACCAGTCTCAAGTCCCTAAATACAGGCAGTTTAGTGTTAGGACTTGTGCTAGGCGTCTTCCGAAGGCCTCTTTAGATCCTCACACCGTTTGTTTCAATTGTAGGGGTAAAACCTGTCAATTGGAAGATCGATGTGGGGAATGTGCTGGGCTTTCGGAATTCGATTTTAACGAATTCCTCAAAAATGCACGTAGGTTAGAGAAGGAGAGAATCAGGAGGAGTTCTTCTCGCTCTGTGGATTTTTCCTCTCCCCATGCCCCTCAACCTTTTCCTTCCCCTGTGGTGGTGACTCCCGAACCTGCTACTAGTGCTCAGCCATCCATGGCGGATATGTTGCGTGCCATTCAGGCTCTAGGTGACCGAGTGGACTCATTGGCTAATGACCGTAATCAGCTCTTGGCAGATGTCAGAGAGCTGAAAGCGAAAAGTGCAGTGGGAAGTGTTAGTGCTAGTGATGTGAAAAGTGTCAGTGTCAGTGTTGCGCATGAGGGTACATCTGTGCGTGCCAGTCGTCCTCCCAGTCCGGGACCTCTTGCAAGCTCCCAAGCCCAGGGGAGAAGCAATGTCGAAGGACCAAAGGGTTCGGCAGGCCTTGATCGGCGCACGGATGTATCCTCAGTGGTTGCGGACGTATCTGTTCAAGATCGTCCCATCCACAAACAGACGAATGAGCCCTTACATTCCTCGTCTGTGGAAGAAGTTTCCAGGAGGAAACGATGGACCAAGGTCTCACGACCGCTCAAACGTAAGGTCCCTTCCGAGCGAGTCCAACGGCCCAGGTGTAGCCACTGGGTCAGTTCGGACTCGCTGCAGTCATCTGATGACTGCACACCTCCCAAGAGAGGTAGAGTGGTTCCACAACAGGCCTCTGCTCCGTCTGTTGTTGCTCCAACCACGGTAGACCCTAAGTGGTCCATGCTGCAGACTATGCAGTCTCAGCTTGCGGCATTCATGCAGGAGTATCATGCTGAGAAGGTTAACACTGCACCTGTTAACCTACAACCCGCCGAGGTTGTGCGCTCAGCAGATACTGCGGCTGCCTGCTCCCACACTCCACCTGTGAGAGCTCCTCCACCGATGCGCAGTCCTCCCTGCCAGACGCATGTTCTTGCTGCTGTAGAGCTGCCGGGTTCCAGCACTATGCAGCTTTCTCCGCAACCCATGCGGCATGCGCCGCATACCATACAGCATGCTCCGCATACCATACAGCATGCTCTGCTACCCACCGCAGCCCCTCCCACGCACCAACACTCTGCTTTTGTTGTTGCCAGCTCGCAGACAGACCAGCAGCGGCATGATGTTGGATCCGCAGCTACGCATGCACCCGTTCTGCCGGATTCAGCCGTTCAGCTTTCTGCTCTACCTTTGCCACTTCCTACTCAGCTTTCGGATGATGGAGTATCGGATGACGAAGCTGCACACTTGGATGAGCCACACTCTGACTTTGAAGGGCCCAAGTCTACGCCTCCCTCCTTAGACTTTCGTAAAGTCCTTGCCTTGTTCAGGGACTTGTATCCTGAGCAGTTTGTGTCTGCAACCCCTCGCTCTCCTCCCTCCGAGTTTGCTCTGGGCATGCAGTCTGCTGCGCCTGCTTTCACCAAGCTTGTTCTCGCACGATCTTCTAAGAGAGCTTTGAGGGTTATGGGAGAGTGGTTGCATTCCAAGAAGCAACTGGGAAAGACTGCATTCATCTTTCCGCCTACCAAGCTTGCTTCCAAGTCGAGCGTCTGGTATGCCACGGGAGAGGAACCCGGCTTGGGAGTTCCTGCCTCTGCCCAGGGCGACTTCTCAAGTCTGGTTGACTCTCCCCGCAGGTTGGCTATGAGACGATCGAAGATCTGCTGGTCCTTTTCCGATATGGATCATCTGTTGAAGGGAGTCTTTCGTACCTTCGAGATCTTCAACTTCCTCGATTGGTGTTTGGGAGCCTTAAGCAGGAAGACTTCCCCTTCAGATAGGGACTCTGCCATGCTGATCATGTCCAGCATGGACAAAGCCATCCGGGATGGGTCTGGTGAACTTGCGGCTTCGTACGTGTCGGGAGTGCTCAAGAAGAGAGAACATCTTTGCTCCTTCTTATCGGCTGGTATCACTCCTTGCCAGAAGTCAGAGTTGTTGTTTGCTCCTCTCTCCAAGGGTCTGTTTCCGGAGGAGCTGATTAAGGGGATGGCTGCCTCTCTTATCCAGAAGGATACCCATGATCTGATGGCATCTTCTGCACGTAAGGCTAAAACCTTACCTTCCGTGCCTAGACCCTTCCGCCCTGCAGCAGTGGACACTCCTGCAACTCGGTTCATCCCGCCCTTTCGTGGCAGAACCTCCAGCAGAGGAGGTACCCGTGCCGACAGTCACCGTGGCAAATCCAAGAAGGGTTCCAAGTCCGCAAAAGGCAAGTTCTGACTTTCTTCCTCTCCAGACAGCAGTGGGAGCCAGACTCAAGACCTTCTGGCAAGCTTGGGAGAGCAGAGGTGCAGACGCTCAGTCTGTGAAGTGGCTAAGGGAGGGATACAGAATTCCGTTCTGCCGCAGTCCCCCTCTAGCTACATCTCCCATCAACCTCTCTCCCAACTACAAGGAGAAGGACAAGAGGCTAGCGTTGCAACAAGAGGTGTCGCTCTTGCTACAAAAGGAAGCGGTAATCATAGTCCGGGACCATCAATCCCCGGGCTTCTACAACCGTCTCTTCCTGGTAGCGAAGAAGACAGGAGGTTGGAGACCGGTGCTGGACGTCAGTGCTCTCAATGCTTTTGTCACCAAGCAGACGTTCACTATGGAGACGACGAAGTCGGTCCTAGCAGCGGTCAGGCAGGAGGACTGGATGGTCTCGTTAGACCTGAAAGACGCGTACTTTCACGTCCCCATCCATCCAGACTCCCAACCTTTCCTAAGGTTCGTCTTTGGAAAGGTTGTGTACCAGTTCCAAGCCCTGTGCTTTGGCCTAAGCACGGCACCTCTTGTGTTTACCAGACTGATGAGGAATATTGCGAAATTCCTTCACTTGGCAGACATCAGAGCCTCCCTCTATTTAGACGACTGGCTTTTAAGAGCTCCAACAAGTCGTCGCTGTCTGGAGAATCTCAGATGGACTATGGATCTGACCAAGGAACTGGGCCTCCTGGTCAATATAGAGAAGTCCCAGCTCGTCCCATCCCAGACCATTGTCTATCTGGGTATGGAGATTCAGAGTCGAGCTTTTCGGGCTTTTCTGTCGGCCCCAAGGATCAATCAAGCCCTAGAATGCATCCAGAGCATGCTGAGAAGGAACCGATGTTCAGTCAGGCAGTGGATGAGTCTAACAGGGACACTTTCATCGCTGGCCCTGTTCATCGAGTTAGGGAGACTCCACCTCCGCCCCCTTCAGTATCATCTAGCTGCTCACTGGATAAAGGACATGACGCTAGAGACGGTCTCAGTTCCTGTTTCCGAAGAGATGAGGTCTACTCTAACGTGGTGGAAGAACAGCATTCTTCTCAAGGAAGGTCTACCATTGGCTGTTCAGACCCCCGACCACCGTCTCTTCTCGGACGCATCGGACACGGGCTGGGGTGCGACACTGGACGGACAGGAATGCTCGGGCACATGGAATCAGGAGCAAAGGACACTTCACATCAATTGCAAGGAGTTGTTGGCGGTTCATCTGGCCTTGATAAACTTCAAGTCCCTCCAGCTAAACAAGGTGGTGGAGGTGAACTCCGACAACACCACAGCCTTGGCTTACATCTCCAAGCAGGGAGGGACTCATTCGAGGAAGTTGTTCGAGATCGCAAGGGACCTCCTCATTTGGTCAAAAGATCGAAAGCTTTCGCTGGTAACGAGGTTCATTCAGGGCGATATGAATGTCATGGCAGATCGCCTCAGCCGGAAGGGTCAGGTCATCCCCACAGAGTGGACCCTTCACAAGAATGTTTGCAGCAGACTATGGGCCCTGTGGGGACAGCCAACCATAGATCTATTCGCTACCTCGATGACCAAGAGGCTCCCGATGTATTGTTCTCCGATTCCAGACCCAGCAGCAGTTCACGTGGATGCCTTTCTGCTGGATTGGTCCCATCTCGACCTGTATGCGTTCCCGCCGTTCAAGATTGTCAACAGGGTACTTCAGAAGTTCGCCTCTCACAAAGGGACACGGCTGACGTTGGTTGCTCCCCTCTGGCCCGCGAGAGAATGGTTCACCGAGGTACTGCAATGGCTAGTCGACGTTCCCAGGACTCTTCCTCTAAGAGTGGACCTTCTGCGTCAACCTCACATAAAGAAGGTACACCCAAACCTCCACTCTCTTCGTCTGACTGCCTTCAGACTATCGAAAGACTCTCAAGAGCTAGAGGCTTTTCGAAGGAGGCAGCCTGAGCGATTGCCAGAGCAAGGAGGACATCCACTCTCAGAGTCTATCAGTCTAAATGGGAAGTCTTCCGAAGCTGGTGCAAGGCCAATGCAGTTTCCTCAACCAGTACCACTGTAACCCAGATTGCTGACTTCCTGTTACATCTAAGGAACGTAAGATCCCTATCAGCTCCTACGATCAAGGGTTACAGAAGTATGTTGGCAGCGGTATTCCGCCACAGAGGCTTGGATCTTTCCACCAACAAAGATCTACAGGACCTCCTTAGGTCTTTTGAGACCTCAAAGGAACGTCGGTTGTCCACTCCAGGCTGGAATCTAGACGTGGTTTTAAGGTTCCTAATGTCATCAAGATTTGAACCGCTCCAATCAGCCTCTTTTAAGGACCTCACATTAAAAACTCTTTTCCTCGTGTGCTTAGCAACAGCTAAAAGAGTAAGTGAGATCCACGCCTTCAGCAGGAACATAGGTTTTACATCTGAAACGGCTACATGTTCCTTGCAGCTCGGTTTTTTGGCTAAAAACGAGCTTCCTTCCCGTCCTTGGCCTAAGTCGTTCGAGATCCCAAGCCTGTCCAACTTGGTGGGGAACGAACTAGAGAGAGTACTTTGCCCAGTTAGAGCTCTTAGGTACTATTTAAGAAGGTCAAAGCCATTACGAGGACAATCAGAAGCTTTATGGTGTGCTATCAAGAAGCCTTCTCTACCGAGGTCTAAGAACGCAGTTTCTTACTACATCAGGCTTCTGATTAGAGAAGCACATTCTCATCTGAAGGAAGAAGACCTTGCTTTGCTGAAGGTAAGGACACATGAAGTGAGAGCTGTTGCTACTTCAGTGGCCTTCAAACAGAACCGTTCTCTGCAGAGTGTTATGGATGCAACCTATTGGAGAAGCAAGTCAGTGTTCGCATCATTCTATCTCAAAGATGTCCAGTCTCTTTACGAGAACTGCTACACCCTGGGACCATTCGTAGCAGCGAGTGCAGTAGTAGGTGAGGGCTCAGCCACTACATTCCCATAATCCCATAACCTTTTTAACCTTTCTCTTGAATACTTTTTATTGTTGTTCTTTTGGTTGTACGGTAGGCTAAGAAGCCTTCCGCATCCTGGTTGATTTGGCGGGTGGTCAAATTCTTTCTTGAGAAGCGCCTAGGTTAGAGGTTGTGATGAGGTCTTTTAGTATGGGTTGCAGCCCTTTATACTTCAGCACCTAGGAGTCGTTCAGCATCCTAAGAGGACTGCTAGGCTCAGTAAGGAAGACGTACTTAAAAAAGGCAGAGTAATAGTTCAAGTCGACTTCCTTACCAGGTACTTATTTATTTTATGTTTGTTATTTTGAATAACTGATAAAATGAATACGGGATACTTAGCTTCTTTGTTAACATGTATGCTGGTCTCCACCCACCACCCTGGGTGTGAATCAGCTACATGATCATCGGGTAAGATTAATATTGAAAAATGTTATTTTCATTAGTAAAATAAATTTTTGAATATACTTACCCGATGATCATGAATTAAAGAACCCGCCCTTCCTCCCCATAGAGAACCAGTGGACCGAGGAGAAAATTGAGTTCTTGTTGACAAGAAGTACTTGAGTACCTACTCACAGATGGCGCTGTTGTGTACACCCCCACCTGGATAGCGATCGCTGGCGTATCCCGACCGTAGATTTCTGTCGGGCAACGGAGTTGACAGCTACATGATCATCGGGTAAGTATATTCAAAAATTTATTTTACTAATGAAAATAACATTTTAATAACAACAACAACAATAATAATAATAACAATAATAATAATACAGCTTTACGTACGCTATTTTACACTTTTGTTGTAGGATGTGTGTGTCTCTCTCTCTCTCTCTCTCTCTCTCTCGTACGCTTATTCGAAATGTGATTTTTGCAACAAAGAATATTATTGGATGCAGTACTACGTACGTATACATACAAAAGATTCATGGAAAAGAAGCACATCCATTACATTTGTTGTACAGTAGTAGCCAATAGCAGCCTTACACCATTCTAATGTGGTATGACTGCATCTGATTTGCGTTTCATGTTCGATTTAATTTTACTACATACTGTATACAGTACTGAATTATCGTATGATCACATTCTCTTTTCGTGTTTTATTTCTTTCTGTGCTTAATTATATGTCATATGTAATGCAATGAACAATCAGTAAGAGCAGATATTACTAATTACAGTATTAATGGAATTACAGGTAACGAAATATCGTATTTGGGGTCTTCAGATATCGCGGTATTTTCGAAATTTCCAGAAAATCCGCGATATGTATATATATATGGGTTATGAAAAAATCCGCGAAGTGGTGAATCCGCGATGGTCGAACCACGAAGTAGCGAGGGTTCACTGTACTATTCCTTTTATGTAATACCCTCGTATACATATTACGTTTGACCCCAGTATTACTCGTTTTATTATCCGATAGCTTATAAAATCACCCCATTTTTAAATATGTAACTTCTCTGGTAGTTACATATATATAGCTTTAATCTCGCGTTTCGACGCGTCACGACAGAAAATTCAAAATTCGTGTCGATCGCCGCCATGACAGTAGGTGGTCATACATGAGCGCCATCACACGCAGGCTAACAGAACCATTTCCAACCATCTTCAGAAATTCTCTGTCGTTGATCGAATCAACACCTCAGGAATTCGTTTTGTGGATATTTTACTTTATTCAACAATTTGGTGAAGTACCTTTTGTCTGATTATTATTAATAGCTTTCGCTGCCTTTCAACTATCGAAGATGTTATATAGGATAGTTTTTTGCTGGTCCAACTTGGACAGTTTAATTGAACTTGATTTTCAAGGATAAACAAGTTTTCAAACCCAGTAATGGCTCTTCTGTTGTTAAACTTTAGGTGTTGGGCTAGAACGGGTTTTGGGCTGCTCTTACTTCCCACACTGTAATTAGCAGGGAGCATGTATGTATTTGTTTTCGTTCCTTGTTCGTACTTTGAGGGATCAAAGATTTTCCCCCCTACTTTATTATCAAACAATTCTTAAAGTTATAATAGAAGGTAGAAATTTTCTACATTAAACATTATGATGTCACTATTTTGTAACGTAACTCTTAGCAAGCGGAATGTAATTACCTTGAAGGCATTCAGACCGCCATCGTGATGACGTCACAATCCTGTGACGTAATCTACATACTGTAGTATGACTTGCATTATGCGATTTTTTTCAATATTAAACTTACCCGATGATCATGTAGCTGTCAACTCTGTTGCCCGACAGAAATCTACGGTCGGGATACGCCAGCGATCGCTATACAGGTGGGGGTGTACACAACAGCGCCATCTGTGAGTAGGTACTCAAGTACTTCTTGTCAACAAGAACTCAATTTTTCATCTGTCGTGCCACCGGCAAGACCTACTTGGATACGCTGTTGATTCTGGAGTTATTGTTCACGATTTGGTGATGTATTTGCTCTAGAGTTTAGCCTTCGCTATTCAGGAAGCTTTATCATTAGCTTAGCAAGCTTTTGGAATTAATTTGATTTAATTATGGTGACGAAGAGAGTATGGACTCTCTTTCACTTTTAAATGGCCGACCCTTCCCTTAGACGGAAGTGTTGGTGTCGAAGAGAGTATAGACTCTCTTTCACTTTTTATGACCGACCCTTCCCTTAGACGGAAGTGTGTTTAGGTTTTTGGTAATTTTGCTTAACAAAGTTATAGATTTAGTTTATATCTCTCCGCCATTTATAGGCCTCTTCGATTAACTTTCCATTTATTATAAACTTATAAAACTTAAATTTTATGTTTGTTTATATGCGACCTTTCCTAATAGTAGGCGGTCCTTACTTGGAACCGAAGTTAATTAACATTGAGCCCGTCTTATCGTATTTCCTGTTAAGAATTTATGCTATTTTAATTTTAATGTTTTTGAAAGAATTTCTTTGATAGTCTCGTACTGTTTTCAAAGATGAACTAACGTTTAGTTTAGTCTCCGCAGTTGTTGACGTTCAGAACGTTCAACATGCGCTCTATCGTTACGATAGAGAGAGAGTATTTCACGGTTTCACGTTGCAGTAAGAGTAAACCGATTCTAGCGTTTCGTTCATTCTTTCTTAGCTTAAATGGTTTTAATTCTAATAAAGGAACTTTTTATTTGGGAAACCTTTCAGTTTTTTTCCTTTAACAAATAATATGTTTTAACGATATATAATTGGGCTCATCTCTCAGGTTCTAAGTCAAGAGAGAGAGAGAGAGATAGAGACGGAGGGAGAGAGAGGAGAATAAACGTTTCGTCCAAGCGGGTAACGTTGTTCTCGTTTTTTACTCTTCTCCCTAGTCGCTATAGGGGAAGAAGGTAAAACGTTTCTAGAGTTTTATTCTTGTTCCCAGGCTTTCACTGGGAAGACGTTCAACAACCAGCAGAGGTGACTTGTTGTGACGCAGTGCGGCTACCTCAGCAACCCGATAAGAGGTTGTCTGTACTACCCAGACAGTCTAGACAGTTTCGGGTTGTCGCTGTACTTCCTCGCTTCCCCATGGTTGACAGTTCACAGACTGTGCAGCAGTACCATGATCTTGTGTCCGGCTCCGTCACGCATCCACCAGTGCGACCGGATTCAGCGAGTCAGACGATGCCCACTCCGTTGCCGTTTCCTCATCAGTTTCGGATGAGGAACCCTCTGATGAGGACATGGCTGAACAAGAAGATCAATCCCCAGCCCTGCTATCCATCCAGAAGATGCTGAAGAAGGAATACGGCCCTGTCAGGCTGTGGATGAGTCTGGTTAGGACACTGTCATCCGTGGTGCAATTGGTGTCACTTGGAAGACTACACCTCCGTCCTCTTCGGTTTCATCTAGCTCTTCACTGGAAAAGGACAAGACGCTAGAAGCGGTCTCGATCCCGGTTTCCGGAAGATAAGTCTGGTCTAACCTGAGGAAAGGACTTTATCAACCTTTTATAGGGTCTTCCCCTGACTGTTCAGACTCCTAACCATGTTCTCTTCTCAGACGCATCGGACGTAGGCTGGGGTGCGACCTTAGGCGGTAGGGAATGCTCGGGATTATGGAACTCGCGTCAAAGGACAATGCATTTTAACTGCAAGAAGCTTCTGGCAGTACGTCTGACCTGGAAAAGCTTCAGGTCTCTCCTTCAAGACAAAGTAATGGAGGTCAACACGGACAACTCCCTGCTTTGATGTTCATCTCCTAGCAAGGAGGGACCTACTCTCTGACATGGTGCGAGTTCGCTAGTGACCTCCTCTCCTGTTCAACAGGTCTAGACTTTTCACTAGTAACAAATTTCTTCCAAGGCAACTTGAATGTCTTAGCAGTTTGTCTCAGTAGGAAGGGACAATAATTCCAACATATTGGACCCTCCACAGAGATGTATGCAAGAGACTTTGGGTCACCTGGGGCCAGCCAACCATAGATCTCTTCGCAACCTCGATGTCCAAGAGGCTCTCAATACTTTGCTCACCTATCCCGGACCCAGCAGTGGTTCTTTTAGATGCCTTTCTACTAGATTAGTCTCATCTAGATCTATATGCATTCCCTCCGTTCTAGATTGTCAACAAGGTACTGCAGAAGTTCGCCTCTCACGTTGGGACAAAGTTGACACTAGTTGCTTCCCTCTGGCCCGCGAGAGAATAACTTACCGAGGTACTTTGATGGCTTGTAGACGTTCCCAGAACTCTTCCCCTAAGGGTGGACCTGCTACGTCTGCCACGCGTAAGAAGGTACTCTAGGGCCTCCACGCTCTTCGTCTCACTGCCTTCAGAGTATCGAAAGACTCTCGAGAACTAGAGGTTTTTCGAAGGAGGCAACCAGAGCGATTGTTAGAGCAAGGAGAACATCCACCCTTAGAGTCTACCAATCGAAGTGGGGAATCTTCCTAAACTGGTGCAAGTCAGTATCCGTATCCTCGACCAGTACCTCTGTAACTCAAATAGCTGACTTCCTCTTATATCTGAGAAAAGAGCGATCTCTTTCAGCTCCCACTTTCAAGGGTTACAGAAGCATGTTGGCATCAGTCTTCCGTCACAGAGGCTTAGATCTTTTTAACAATAAAGATCTACAGGACCTCCTTAAGTCTTTTGAGACCACGAAGGAGCGTTGTTTGGTTACACCTGGTTGGAATTTAGACGTGGTTCTAAGATTCCTTATGTTAGACAGGTTCGAACCACTTCAATCAGCCTCCCTGAAAGATCTCACCTTTAAGACTCTTTTCCTGATATGCTTTACCAGCTAAAAGAGTCAGTGAGATTCATGCCTTCAGCAAGAACATCGGATTTTCATCCGAAACGGCTACATGTTCTACATCTTGGTTTTCTAGCCAAACACGAGCTGCCTTCTCGGCCTTGACCAATATCGTTCGTTATTCCAAACTTATCGATATGGTTGGAAATGAACTAGAAAGAGTATTATGTCCTGTAGAGCTCTTAAGTTCTATTTTAAAAACCTTTACGAGGCCCGTCTGAAGCTTTATGGTGTTCAGTTAAGAATTCATCTTTGCCTATGTCAGAGAATTCTTTATCCTATTATTTTCAGACTGTTAATACGAGAAGCTCATTCCCTTCTGAATGAGGAAGACCAAGCTTGGCTGAAGGTAAGGACACACGAAGTTAGAGCTATCACAACTTCCGTGACCTTTTAATAAAATAGATCTCTGCAAAATATTTTCGACGCAACCTTTTGGAAAAGCTAGTCAGTGTTCGGGTCTTTTATCTTAAGAATGTCCAGTCTCTTTACGAGAACTGCTACACTCTGGGACCATTCGTAGCAACGAGTGCAGTAGTGGTGGGGGCTCCACCACTACAATTCCCTAATTCCAGAACCTTTTTAATCTTTCTCTTGAAATATTTCTGGGTTGTCCGGAAGGCTAAGAAGCCTTCCGCATCCTGGTTGATTTGGCGGGTGGTCAAATTCTTTCTTGAGAAGCGCCTAGATTAGAGGTTGTGATGAGGTCCTTTAGTATGGGTTGCAGCCCTTCATACTTCAGCACCTAGGAGTCGCTCAGCATCCTAAGAGGATCGCTAGGCTCAGTAAGGAAGACGTACTTAAAAAGGCAGAGTAATGGTTCAAGTCGACTTCCTTACCAGGTACTTATTTATTTTATGTTTGTTATTTTGAATAACGGCTAAAATAAGATTCGGGATACTTAGCTTCTTTGTTAACATGTATGCTGGTCTCCACCCACCACCCTGGGTGTGAATCAGCTACATGATCATCGGGTAAGTTTAATATTGAAAAATGTTATTTTCATTAGTAAAATAAATTTTTGAATATACTTACCCGATGATCATGAAATTAAGGACCCGCCCTTCCTCCCCATAGAGAACCAGTGGACCGAGGAGAAAATTGAGTTCTTGTTGACAAGAAGTACTTGAGTACCTACTCACAGATGGTGCTGTTGTGTACACCCCCACCTGTATAGCGATCGCTGGCGTATCCCGACCGTAGATTTCTGTCGGGCAACAGAGTTGACAGCTACATGATCATCGGGTAAGTATATTCAAAAATTTATTTTACTAATGAAAATAACATATTTTCTTTTCTTGCAAGAAATTTTTAAATATTAGCGTACTAAGCATAAGTATGCTTATAATGTAGGGAAATATATTATTTTCAAGTATATATTTGTCCTATTAGTATATTTCCCTTAGTCAATTTTCGATTTAGTTTTTCTCGAGGGTACAGTCATTTTACGCTTGTATTGTTTCTAAGGGAGATGTCGGATATTAAACGATCGTTTTTGTTTCACAATACTTGTATCGTTATTTAATATTTTGCTTTTGAGAATACTAAACGGATTTTGAGCGAAGCGAAAAATCTATTATTGGGTGAGATAGCCATGTCGTCCTGATGGAAGGTTCCTTCAGTAGCTTCCTAAGGGTATATATGACTACAGTAGATATTCCCAGAGAATTAAACTAAAGGTTTCACAGAATTCTAATTTCTGGCGCGAGTACCCATAAGGTTTCCCTTTAGGATATCGTAATATAACGGGACGTATGCTTGACACGCCACATAGCTATCTGCACCCCACAGAGCGTTTACGCTTCGAGGGGGAAGTTGGTGGCAAGTTATGGGAGGAGCCGTTACAAAGTTCTCCTCCTCCGTAACTGTTATGGCACTCGGATGACGTCATAAACGACGCCATGTTGGCCGCCATCTTGGCTGACGTCATAACCGCGCGCCTTCTTCATTCCTTCTGCCGTCGAGGCCAGCCCCCATGATACAATAAGATTGGGAGGGGGCCTGCCAAGGCCTAAAATAGAGAAAAGGGTGGGTCCATCAGGACAACATGGCTATCTCACCCAAAAATAGATTTTTCGCTTCGCTCAAAATCCGTTTTTGGGGCTTAGGCCATGTCGTACTGATGGAAGTGTACCAGAGAATTAATGTATCGTGAATTTTTCCCTTTTAGTAGTGCCTTCGACTTCTAGACAATATTCCTTTGGTCTAATGACCATAGAGACCTTGTGACATTACCGGTTTATGTCACCTCAGATAAACATGTGCTATGTTACCCCTTCCTGCCCCCCGGCAGGGATGAGTCCTATTGGACTTATGGAAAGTCTCGAAGTTACTTGATAAAGAAACTCGCCCAGCATCAGGAAGTACCCGCCGGTCCCAGAGCAAGGTAGAAGATAAGGTAAGTACAACGTGTTGGAACAAATTACCTTAGTCTAGATGAGTTTGTATAAATGAAGGAACAATAGTATTTCATTGTTCAGATATATTTACATATTATAGAGGGATATTAAAACACTCAAACAGTATTTTATTACAATATTAGGGCGAAATAAGATGCACGAGTATAGCAAATTCTTGTATTTGGGCATAAATAAGAATTATCATACATAAAAGTAATAAATGTAAATTGTAATCAGTTTCATAGACTTGGGACATTAATAGAAATAGATGTGGTATCTGAAAAGGAAAACTTGCCATCACACATTTTAATTCTGTAGGAATTATAAAGTCTTTCTAGAATGTCTTATATACACTTCATGTTTGGAACACATGGCACAAGTGTTTTAGTCTATGTGACTTCACCTTAGTATAAGAACAGTCTGTAGTGTCACTCCATGGCACTATTTTCACTATGTTGCGCACTAGGGTCAACACAGACACCCTTAGAGTTAGAGTCCCAAATAACTCACTGTTCATTGCAGCACTAAACAGCAGGTTTTAGCACACTACCTGCAGCTACCACGGAGCGTTTCAATTCGTGCACCTGCTTTGCATAGTGTTTGAAAAACACACTTGAAGACTTCCAGCCCGTGAATGAGCGAAGACTTTCGAAGTCCATTGACTGGAAGAAATTCAGGGAAGAGGCGACTTTCCTGGGATCGTGACCTACGGGTGTACTGTCAGGATCCGCTCTGCGAATAAAGTAGGTGATCTTCGCCCTTAGTTGTTTGAGTGACAAATCAGAGCCCGATGTTTCCCCTTTAAAGAGCTGTCCTCCACAGAAGTCCGAAGTTCTTCGAAGATAGACCTGTAGGCTCTCCACTGGGTACAGGGAGATATCCTCCTTCAGAGGGCAGATTCTCCAGGGACCCCACCTTTTGGTGGGTAGCTCATTCTTGGCGAGAAAAATTGGGTCAGGAAAGAGGGTGAGCTCGCCTGTTTCTGCGAACTGGATCTGGCCTTCTTCCCTTGATAATGCCACAATTTCAATGACTAGCCCCCGAGGCGAGAGCAAATAAGAAAATCACTTTTTGAGTCAAATCTTTCAGAGAGCAAGTTTCATTGTCCAAACTTGAGGCAAACCTTATCAAGAGACCAGGAGATGGGTCTCGGCGGGGGTGCGGGTCTGAGTCTAGCACATGCCTTCGGCAACTTGTTGAAAATGTCACTAGACAGGTCTATTTGGAAGGCATATAGTAAGGGTCTTGTCAGGGCTGATTTGCAGGTGGAAATCGTGTTGGCTGCCAAGCCTTGTCCATGAAGGTGAATGAAGGACAAACAGATATTTCTTTAGGATTTCTAGACTTGACGAAGGCCACCCATTTCTTCCAAGATGACTCGTATTGCCTTCTGGTAGATTTTGTTTTATATTCCTCTAAGAAGTCTAAGCTTTTCTTCGAGATCCCAAACCTCTTCTTGACAGCTAGGGAGAGAAAATCATGAGATGAAGATCTCTGGTTTTCTTTGATGAAGCGAAGACAGTCGACTTCTGAACTTGTTGGGTTAGAACTGGGTCCGGCAGGGGAATTAGCTTGGGTTGTAACTCCAGGATCAATGGGAACCATTTGTTCGGGGGCCACTTGGGGGCCACTAGGGCCGCTATTCCTTGGAAGGATCTCAGCTTGGTGAGGACTTTTAGCAGAAGGTTGAGTGGAGGGAATAGGTAAATCTTGGTCCATCTGTTCCAATCCAGGGACATGGCGTCCACCGTTTCCGCTCGGGGGTTCTCGTATGGGGCCACGTAGCGAGGAAGTTGTTTGTTGTCGTTCATTGCGAAGAGGTCGATCTGCAGTTCCGGGACTTCTTGGGAGATGAAGGAGAATGAGTCTACATCTAGGGACCATTTTGACTATCGGGGCTGTCCTAGATAGAGCATCCGCTGTCACGCTGTGCAATCCTTACAGGTGAACTGCTGAGAGGTGCCATCTTTTCTTCTCCGCCAGGCGGAAGATGGGCAGCAACACTTGGTTGAGTTGGGGCGATCTTGAGCCCTGACGGTTGACACATCTGACCACGACGTCGCTGTCCAGGGTCAGTCGAATGTGGACTGAGGAACGTGGGGACAGCCTCTTCAGGGTGAGAAGGACTGCCATGGCCTCCCAAGATGTTGATGTGAAACGTCTTGAATAGGGGAGACCATGTTCCTTGAACTTGACGTTGATGGGAGTGACCTCGCCCCCATCTTTTTAGCGATGCGTCAGTATGGATAACGACCGAGGGAGGCGGTAATTGAAGAGGTACCGACCTTTTCAGGTTTTTTTGCCTCCGACCACGGCTTGAGGAGTGATCGTAGCTGGGTTGGTAGAGGTCTCTTGAGATCTCTTCGAGCGTTTGATGCATATCTTCGCCAGACTCCCGATGCATCTTTTAGCTGTGCTCTTAGCACTGGGTCTGTCACTGAAGCAAACTGAAAGGAGCCGAGCACCCGTTCCTGTTGTCGTCTTGAAATCCGTTTGGATTTGAGGAGTCTCTTGACAGATCTTGCTATTTCCTTTCTCTTCTTTAGTGGAATGGAAAGACGGTGTGACTGAAAGTCCCAATGGATTCCTAGCCATTGGAACTTCTGAGCTGGAGAAAGTCGAGACTTTTTAGTGTTGATCTTGAAGCCCAAATGTTCCAAGAATTGGATCACCTTTGTGGAAGCTTGCAGGCATTCTTCTTCTGATGCTGCCAACACCAGCCAATTGTCCAGGTAAGCCATCACCTGGACGCTTTGTAAGCGTAGTTGTTGAACGATCGTCTCTGCGAGCTTCTTGAATATCCTTGGGGTTATGTTTAGCCCGAAGGGCATGGCTCTGAAGGCGTACTGTCTTCTTTGAAGCCTGAATCCTAGGTAGGAGGTGGTCTGGCGATTCATTGGAATTTGCCAGTAGGCGTCCGCCATGTCTATCGAGACTGTGTATGCCTTTTGAGGCAGTAGGGCTCTTATGTGCTGAAGAGTCAGCATTTTTAACTTTTTGTTCACTATGAACTTGTTGAGAGGGGACAAGTCCAGAATGACTCTGAGGGACATTTGTTGGAACACGGTGTCCAATGGTACTGAGTATTTTCTTTGAAAAGTCGTACCCGTAACTGGAGTCCCTTACATATTTTAATATTGATTCATAGGTTAGAAATATTATTATTGCCTATGATGATGCTCAATCAGACTGAACTTTCAAAGAGAAAAGGGCATTTTTCGTATAGGTATTTTTATCAAAATTTACCTGACTTTGTATTCTGTTTTTCCGGACTGTTAGCACCGCTGCTCGCTCAAAAATAATTATGCAGTAAACCCTTTACATTGAACACCATTTTACAATAAGTGGGTGGCCTTAGAAAAACTTAGAATTTGGGTTCTTCTCTATTGTTTTTTTTTTTTTTTTTTTTTTTTTTTTTGTGGGGATAAGACTGCTAGTGTCATTCTACGTTTCACCTTTGTTTCCATCCTAAACTACCAAGTACCTAAGATGTTAGGTAAATAGAGGCACAGGAATTTGTATTGTACTTAAGAATTCTACTTTAATCAGGATTCAAATCACGGACATTTTGCTGACTACAAATGTCATACATACACAGACAGACAGATAGACAAGCACAATCTATTGTCTTTGAGTTGGTTCCCCCTTGGGTGTCTAATCCAAAGGTATAAGAGAGAATCCAGACATTAAGGTATTAATTTATATGGCTTAATTGAATATAAAAAAACACGTCTAAATGTGCAAAGTTTAGCATTATAATTATGTGTGTATGTATGTATGTGTATATATATATATATATATATATATATCACTCACTCGCTCACTAAATCCTGTCCGAATCTCCGGGTTGGGTCCTGCATCTGATGTCACCATTCTCTCCAGGGATCCTTATCCAATGCCATCTGTGCCAGCTGCTGAAATATCTCGCCTCTATTTGCTTTCTTGAAGGTTTTCACCCATGTATATATATATATATATATATATACACATACACACACACATACACGTTTGAAAAGTGTGAATAGTTCAGAAATGATAGAGGAAGGCCGGGAGAGTTGCAAATGTGAACTAAATATGAATACTTATTGGAAAGGAAGACCTTAACATACAGGAAGCGTGAGCTAATTAGCATACTAAGGTGAGTGGCGGTGTGTGTTCTTGCAGCAAAACACCTTTGTGGGTGTAAGAGAGGGCTTAGGTTTCACGTGTTTTATTGAACAAGGAGTAATTAATTTTCTATATAAGTTGTCAGTGTTCATTGTGTTGTTATTCTGATGTCACTATATATGTCCTAATTTTATAGGTAGTAGGTTGGCCAGGGCACCAGCCGCCCGTTGAGATACTACCGCTAGAGAGTTAGGGGGTCCTTTGACTGGCCAGACAGTACCATATTGGATCCTTCTCTCTGGTTACGGTTCTTTCCCTTTGCCTACACAGACACCGAATAGTCTGGCCTATTCTTTACAGATTCTCCCCTGTCCTCATACACCTAACAACACTTAGATTACTAAACAATTCTTCTTCACCCTAGGGGTTAACTACGGCAATGTAATTGTTCAGTGGCTACTTTCCTCTTGGTAAGGGTAGAAGAGACTCTTTAGCTATGGTAAGCAGCTCTTCTAGGAGAAGGACACTCCAAAATCAAACCATTGTTCTCTAGTCTTGGGTAGTGCTATAGCCTCTGTACCATGGCCTTCCACTGTCTTGGGTTAGAGTTCTTTTGCTTGAGGGTACATTCAGGTGCGCTGTTGTATCTAGTTTCTTTTTCTCTTGTTTTGTTGAAGGTTTTATTGTTTATATAGGAAATATTTATTTAAATGTTGTTACTATTCTGAAAATATTTTATTTTTCCTTGTTTCCTTTCCTCACTGAGCTATTTTCTCTGTTGGGGCCCCTGGGCTTATAGCATCCTGCTTTTCCAACTAGGGTTGTAGCTTAGCATTTAATAATAATAATAATAATAATAAATGTCTTGTATATCAAGGTAAATGAACTCAATATTCGTGATCATTCCACAAAAACCTGTGTGTGTGCATGTTTAGCAATAGCTGCATTTTGATAACGAAGGTAGTAGTGAGTTGCCGGTGAGCACTCGATTTGACAAGACCCTCACCTGAGAGGGCAGTTGTGTAATGTGTACTTACGAACGAACCTTTTATAACAAATGAAGAAAACCCATATGCCGACGTCTCATTATCGTCTGCACGGGTCATATATCTACAATGTGTATGTGCGTATATGCTTATATTATACATGTAAAGATACACACATTTCACGACATTTTAGGATATATAGATATTTCGGTACATGAATATATACGCAAATCCCTGAGTGTATGCGTTGATTAAAAAGCTTACTCACCACAATAATAGTAGTAGTGAAGAGAATCATCCAATCCTCTTTCATTATCAGTGACGGTCGCGATGTTCCATGTGAGTGACAATATTTATAGATCATAAATCTTTTTTTCAGTTTTCGTACATATATTTGAGTGCAGGGGCAAAATATGTCTAAGGGTAACAAGAGGTAATGAATTATGTGCATTATGTAAATGTCATTTGGGATTTATGAGTAGTATATGCTTGAAAAGACTTGGTCTGACGGAAGGTGGGTTGAATTTATTGCTCTATCGCTCTTTTATCCAGTTTTCCCAGAAGAACTGTGAGGTCATTAAGATTGAAAGAGACATTGAAGGAACATTATATCGTTATGCTTCAGTTATACTTTTCGATATTCATAACACTGCTCTTTGACTATTGCGGGATTTTTATTTTTCTATTAAATCCATTTGTTACATATTTTTATCATAATACTAGAGGCACAAGCTTTTTAATAAGCTATAAAAACATGCCAAAATGTTATATATATATATATATATATATATATAAATATATATATATATATATATATATGTATATATCTATATCTATCTATCTATCTATCTATCTATCTATATATATATATATATATATATATATTCATTCATATATGAATGCCATTGTCTTTTCGTAGGGGATAGTGCTGCCATGTCACATAATGCGGTACACTGCAAATATCTTTGTACTCTACCTCCGTTTTTGCTTCCTTTCTTCTATCTTGGTGTCCACTCTCTTTTAACTTTTACCTTATATTGTAACTTTAATTATTTTCTTTATTTGCGTTGGTCGCTGAGTGGCGTGGGTATTTGGCCCAAGTCCGTAAATCCAATCCAATCTAAATATCAAATATGACCTTATTGTCAGCATAAGAATAATTGATTGAATTTATTTCCGAGGTTAAAAGATTTTTTGTCAGCAATTTTCACTTGAATATGCAAATCAAGCATCAAACAATATCCATTTTCAATATTTTTTTAATGCTCTAATGTTTAGATGATGCTTTACATGCGAGATTGTGTAATTTAACATTTTGAAAGAACCGTTTTGTATTTTACAGAAAAGCTAATTTCTTTCTCAATAGTAGTAACTGTTTCTTGTTTATTCGAGGTTATGTGACGCTTTGATTTCCAAAGTCTAAGGGATTGAAGTGAAAAAGTGTACGTGACAGAACTCTTCTAGAAAAGAAACAAGTTATATTAAGAGCGGTATATTCAACTGTTCCTCCCCCCCCCCAAAAAAAAAAAAGACCGTTGAGAGGTAGTATTGTCAAAGCACCTCAAGCGATGCACCGTAGACATTACTGAATGGTATTTGCAGTAGGTCTTGCTATATATCTTTACATTTTACTTCCGTTCCCTCTCCCTTTCCGTAATATTGCTGTGCAACCTCTTAACTTTGATTTCAGTGCAACCGTTGGGTTTCCTCCTGTTATACTTGGCCTAGTTGGCCCCAACATTGGTCTACTGTATATTGCCCAAATTCGTAAACTCAATCCAAATCCAATCCCAGGCTAAAACAAGTCTGTTGGAATTGTACATTTTCAAATTAAACTTTTTTATTTTTTATTGTTAATGGAGACAATAACTAGTAATATCAGCGACCTATCGTCTAATCACCCTTGACCTTACCCTCAAAAACTCATTTCTTGAAAGAAGTTAAAAATAGTGAATTTTTCTTTTCGAAAATATCCGATACCCATCTTTACCCAAATAGAATAAAATACCCAACACCTACTGATTATATTTTAGGATTCCCCAATTCAATGGATACAGTGATGTGACGTAGAAGGTATAACCATTCATTACTCTTGGGGAAGAAAGGGACACGTAGCATTTGGTCCTACACTGGTTCTGGGGAGGCCATTTAGTGCCATGATGGAGGAAACGCTGCTGTTGCTTCATGAAATAAAAGTTGAGAGGCTTCACTTCGGCACTTTTCTTATGCACTCCCCATTTCTTGTCTTGTTTTCTGGTTTTCATTTTACTTTTCTGTTCTCTACTCACCCTTTTTTTTTTGTACTCTTACTCTTGTGTTCAACATTTTTGCCAATTATGCTTTTCTTCAACTTTCTTTTCCCTTGTTTATTTCTCTTTGTTCTTTACATTAGGCTGTTTTATTTAATTTCTGATCTTTTAACTTCCATTTGCAACCATTTTGCCTTTACACTCCAGCTTTGTGGGTGTTTTTTTTTTTAACTTCTTTCTTTTATACTTTCTTTCCTTTTCCGCTCCTCCTTTTTCTTATTCTTTTCTCCCCTGTTACATTTTCCCCTTTTGCCTTTATGTCCTGTTTTATTTCATCGATTCCTTCGCTCTCCTTTTAAGATTCCCTTCTGAAATAAATTTTCGAGCAGTGGCAAAAGACGATTAATCTTGAGTCAAATGCGAGAAACGTTAATATGTTGTTCTGATAAATTTCTTTCGGGAATTCCATGAACAGTTGCTTTAATGTTTAATGCTAAAATTTGAAGGAGAAGGAATAAATGAATGTTTCTTGAGAGTATGTGCACATGTATTACACACAAAAGCAGAGGTATTTTGCCTTGTATATGGGAGGGAATGTTTTTTCGTCTGGTTTTATAGGTTCCTCTTTCAGTTTTGCTGTCCATTCTCTTTTAATTTATATTTGTGTAACAGCAGTGTTTTCTCTCAAGTTTCATCTCGGTGTTGAAGGGCCTCTTTTGCCGCAGCGAGTGCCACCTGCCTCCAATTCCATAGATCTAAATTCTGGATATGTCTCATCTATTGAACACAACTGCTGCTACGGTTTTATTCTGGAAAGAACTGGATATGAGATAATAGCATTCACGCTAATTTGTAGGTTGGAAAAAAAAAAAAAAAAAAAAAACTGATTACGGGTATGTTTTAGCCCCATCCATACCGAGAAACCTTACTGTAGAACACAGGGATCAGTGGGTAGCTATGGAACTTTGAATATTGTGCAAAAAATTTTCGATAGTTTAGGAATTCAGGAAGGCAAACATTAAATAATTTGGGAAAACTAATCGTGTTAGTTTGAGGATTGACTGAGATGAACAAGTAAAGGAGTTAGCAAGTCTTTGTTTGTCAGGAAGACTGTGAGGATGAGTGCAAAGCTTACCTTCTAGCCTGGGGCGTTACTGATTCCGAAAGGTTGTTTGGGGGTGGGGGTGACAGTCAGGTGAGTAGCTGGCAAAGCAAGTTTGATCATATAGTGGGGGGTTGCTGTGAGCAACCCCAGAGAATTATTTAAATTTGAGTTCTTTTTAGGACATCGTAGGGCCTTTAGCGGTGGTAAACTTTTTTAACTGGTAGCAATTCAATTTTCCTTGCTCTGCTTTTGTAGGGGCTTCATATTTAATAGGTTCAGTTTTGCCAGTCGTCTCTATCTTAAGCTTTTAAATCAATACTTCTCCATGTATCATCATCTACTTCACGCTTCATAGTCTGCAGTCATGGAGGCCTGGGTCTTCCAACTTTTCTAGTGTCTTGTGGAGCTCAGTTGAAAGTTTGGTGAAACCACCTCCCTCTACCCTTCACCATGATCTCATCCACATATGGCACTCGAGTAGTCTCTCTTATAGTTAAATTTCTGATCCTGTACTGCCATTTAACTCCCAATATTCTTCTGAGGGCTTTGTTCTGAAATCTATAAAATCTGTTGGATATTGTTTCATTGTCATACCACGACTCAAGTCCATACAGTAACAAAGCTCTCACTAAACTGATATATGGCCTGATTTTTATATGTAATTTCAGGCTATTTGATTTCTAAATTTTACTTAACCCAGCCAGTGTCTGATTTGCTCTTTTCAATATTTCATTAAACTCAAATTAAAGATCCTGTATTAGATATCATAGTTCCTTAATATTTAATTGATGTCACCTCATGAATCTTATCTCCTTTCAGTGATATTTCATCTTCCATTGCATATTTAGTTCTCATCATCTCAGTCTTTCATCTATTTCTCTTGAACCCAACCTCATGTAATATTTCATGCATTCTTGTAAGCAAGCTTTGCAAGGCCTTTGGTGTTCTACTAATAAGGACAGTGTCTTCAGCATACTCTAGGTCAGCTAATTTCCTGTTACCAATCCAGTCCAGTCCTTCTCCACCATCCCCAACTTTTCTATGCATTACAAAATCTTTGAGGAGAATAAACAACATAGGTGACAACACGTTCCCTTGGAGTACTCCACTGTTCACTGGAAATTCATTGGATAGGATTCCGCTAACATTAACTTTGCATTTGCTATGTTCATGAACAGTCCATAAAATTTACGTATATAATAGGAACTTCACAAAACTGGCTAGTTCACACTATCAAAGGCTTTTTCATAGTCCACAATGGCCATCAAAAGTGGATTTCTATATTTTACATATTGCTGTACCACATGTTTTAAAATGAAAATTTGGTCAGTACAACTTCTACTGTTTCCAAATCATTCTTGTTCATCTCCCAGCTTTTCATCAATCTTTCTCTCTAACCTCTTAAGAATGAGCATACACACTATATATATATATATATATATATATATATGCCTAAACTGCTTTTATCATCTCTTTTATTAAACCATGTGATTATTGGAGTGTATCCAATTCCGAGAGAAAGAATAGTAATTCTTAAACCAAGCTTGACAGACTTTGTTAAAGGACGGAGTCGTTATCCTGTATAGGGAGGTAATCATCCCCCTCTTCCGGACTCCCTTCCCATAGCTGAAGGATTTGAAAGCTAATTAAACTAATGATTGACAGGGTTAAATTTTATGTTTCTCTGACCCCTTGTCATTATGTCTGTTGAATAATTGATTAGATGGCTGAGATGATTTCATCCAATTTCTGTTCTATCGACTTTTTTGTTAATCATTAAATTTCCTTCTGCTTCAGTGATTGTAATGTTTTGAAAATTAAGGGAATTATTTAAAGTCCCCAATTCCCATGAGAGAGAGAGAGAGAGAGAGAGAGAGAGAGAGAGAGAGAGAGAGAATTTAAAATCGAGACACGAGGGCAGGATTTCATAGCTCTAATTGACTAAAGTTAGCTAGCGACTAAACTTACATGTTGATAGGTCTTCATACTCAACATCTCTCTGATAGGCTACCACTGGAAATCAATTACAGCTTATCCGAAGTTTGGAACGAAAGCAAGAAACAAAGGTGTAATAACATCGAAATAACAAAGAAAAAGACGATTGCATTTGACATTCACTTTATGGACCAAATGTTGCCAAGAATGAATTCTATGCCAGTAATTTTTGCACGCTCAGTATTACGTTAGAATTTCCTACTTATATTTTACTTATTAACTAATTTCTTTTACATCGTTCTTGAATGTTCGTTATTTTTTTTTTTCAATCCACACACGTGTTTCATTGAAATTATCACCTAATTTCTGGTGATTACCCTTAGCCTGCACATTACAATATATTTGAAAGTATCTCATAACATTTTGAAGCTTTCTAGGTTTAATCCAGTGTTATTTTGATTTCCTCTTCATTGACGGTTATCCATTGTTATTGCTATTTTGCTTTATTTTGTTGGGTGTATTTCAGTATTTTCATCTGGATTGTCTGTGCAGTACTAAGCTCACTTTTTGACACAATTGCTATTAGTTTTCTATTATTTTTTGGTTAGAATCTTTATTAGCAATTTGGGTAATCTCTCTCTCTCTCTCTCTCTCTCTCTCTCTCTTCTCTCTCTCTCTCTCATTTGGTAAACATTTGTCGTTTCAATTTCATTATGCCATTAAAGTGTAAAAACGGTAAATTGTGTTAGTTGAATGTGAAGGACTCCAAGCCGGGCAATAGTTCATTAAATGGTATTTTACAGATGACTCCTTTTTGGCTGGGGTTGATGTCATGTTGCGGCTCTTCCCCCCCCCCCCCCTCAGCCACATCCCCAATCCCTTCCTCCTTCCATAAATAGATTTGAAAGTTGATTTAACTAAGGTTTGACATGGGTTTTCCCTCTGCTTTGGTCCCGTTTCTCTTGAATTTTTTTTATTGGATGATTGATGTCCTTTTGTAGATTTTAGTTCTAGACATTTTTTTTTACATCAATTTGATATATAAGCTGAATTCACCATAAAATTCTTTTCTGTTTACTGCTCTATTACAGTCGGTTTATTCTCGACATTACCAAGTAATTGAATTTGCGTCACATTTATCTAGCTTGTGATGATATAATTTTAAATTCGTAGTCATTATATATATATACACATATACATATACATATATATGTGTGTATATATATATATATATATATATATATAAATATATATATATATATATATATATATATCAGTCACCATAATCATCATCATCAGCCGTAACTAGTTCACTGTTGGACAAAGGCCTCAGACATGCCCCTCCACCCTCGTCTGTTTATGGTCTTTCTATGCCAGTATATACCGACAAATTTTCTTTGTCGCCAATCCATCGTTTTCTCTTAATTCCCCTGCTTTCCCAATCTTCAGGGATCCATTCTGGTCTTCTTATTGTCCGTTTAATATCTGTCATTCTCATTGTATGTCCTGCCCACGTCCCCCCTTGGCTGCACTGGAATTTTTACCTCTTTGCTTTAACGCCTTTTCGGCTTCAGTTCTTCCATCTTGATGTTCATCCGCTTTTAACGTTTACTTTGTAGTGCAACTGTGGAGTTTCCCTCCGTTGCACCTGCGGGCTGAGTGGCCTCCCAGATCCCAGCGCTGTGCCATGTGGCACCTATTCATAAATCCAATTCTGTACATTAGCAAAAGAATTTAATCTAAACTAATTCAAACCCAATTTCTCCTGTCATGATTATTATCATTCAAAACGAAGAATCTGCTATTTCGAACAAGCTAAAAATGATAATCTTTCTAAACAAAAGATTCTCAATTATAAAAAAAAGAGATGTGCAAGGAGCAGAAGAATCCGAAAAACTTGACTGAAAAACATTTCATGTGACAGCCAGCTATGTGTGAATGCATTTATTAACAAACTTATCGCAAACATTGAAAACACACACAGTCATACAGGTTCACACACATGTTCGTATTTTCATTCCCCTATAGACATTTTTACTTCCCAAAATCCTCAGATAACAATGA
Organism: Palaemon carinicauda; assembly: GCF_036898095.1. NCBI lineage: Eukaryota > Metazoa > Arthropoda > Malacostraca > Decapoda > Palaemonidae > Palaemon > Palaemon carinicauda. The sequence goes on along the minus strand of NC_090727.1, from coordinate 19,624,519 downwards.
AAATTTTTTTTGACACGCTTGATCTATTTCAAGCTTATTCGTTCCTCAGAAATGTACCTCATTCTTTTGGCGTCTCTTCTCCCAAATCCCTACAGAGGAAGGAAGCAAGTGGGGAAGTATGTAAGGTTTACACTACAGCCTTCTCCATTTGCTTTGTTGCTCCATTTGTTGTGCCCCTGGGAAAAGAAGGCGACGATTCATTTAACTAATGCTTTTAGACGAAACAAAAAGTTGTAGATTGGCTAATTCCACACGGTGAGTTTCTACCATTCGTTAGTTATTCCACTTCATTAATTAGCTGGAGGAGAGAGAGAGAGAGAGAGAGAGAGAGAGAGAGAGAGAGAGAGAGCGCTTAGTACTGATGGATTATGCTGTATATTGAAAGTTTGTATTTGCTCCTTTACCACATTTGTTATACTGCGACACCTTTTTAGTGTTTGTATTATCATATAATGTTTTGGGTATGAAACCACAGTCCAATAATAATGAAATCTAATCTGAGAAATTTTATAATTTTTTTGCTAAGAAATTTTACTCTCTCTCTCTCTCTCTCTCTCTCTCTCTCTCTCTCTCTCTCTCTCTCTCTCTTAGAATGTAGTGGAAATTTTGATTGTGAATAAGATAATGTAGACCGAAGAAATTAAGATTGAAGAATGAAAAGCGGAACATGATTGACTTAGATAAGTAGCGGTCGCATTAATGATTGAAAATAATGACGGACAACGGAAGTTGTATTTACTGAAAAAAGTCATCGTAGAGACGACTTGAAAGCTTTCGTGTAGTGCAGTGAGTGTACCTATCATGGTGCACTTTAGACAACTTTTGGATCTTATGTGTCCCTCTCGCCCCAAGCAGAGCCCACTATTTAGTCTTATTTAACCTTCGTTGCCGTTTCGTTTCTTCCAACTTACTCTCCGAACTCTTTCAAATTTCACGTCATTGTTGCATATGTTGAGTTTTCCCTCTGTTGCGCCTCAGTGCTGAATGGCCTCACCTATGGCGTATAACCAAATTCCGTACATACTTCACAGATTTTGATAGCCAGTAATATAAGAAACCTCCATTTAGATGATGATAATAATAATAATAATAATAATAATAATAATAATAATGATAATATATGGTAGCTAGGTACTACGGTCACAGAGTCCTAAATCTATAAGAATCCCACAAGTATAAAACATTTTCCAAATGATCCTCTTAGGTTCATTGGTAAATCACAAATGCACGCAGCATAGTAGGCTAATAAACAGATATCAGTGGTGGGGTCGGCTTTGACAAATAATAAAGAAATAAACGTAAGAAGGAGCATAATCCTGAAAGAACATGTAGAAGTAATGTAAACGCAAACACTATCCTTAAATTTTGAAATATCAAATACATGAGTAATATGGCTCCAGAATTTTACGGGGTTTACATAAAGTAATGTAACCACTGATTAACATTTGATAATAGGCTAAAAATTTCATAGCCATAAAAGCTCGGCTGCTAACGATACTAAACCAACTACCAGAATTACTAATAAACCTAATATTTTTATTATTTGTACTGTTTACCAAGGAACCTTTCTTCGCACAATGATATATCCTACTTTTTCCATTTTCCTGTACCAAACCCCAATTTAATTTGTTAAAATTGCCTTGAATTCCTTGCTTAAATTGACCATTGCCATCTTAAAGTGAGGTAATTTACCCCCCCCCCCCCAAATAAAATCAATCTAGAGATATTGATGTCTATATCATCATTCCTACTTTGAGGGTGAGCGGCTTTCTCAGGTGATATATTTTCTATTTACAGCAGTTTTTTTATGGGATTCCTTGCAACACACACACACACACACGCACACATACATATATACACACACACACACACACATATATATATATATATATACATACATATATACTGTATATATATATATATATATATATGCATGTGTCTTTCCATCTGTAGTTGAGAACTTAATTGTATGATATCGTGAACAAATTAAGTTACTTTACTAAGATTTACTCATGTATATCATTGTTATTAGTGGACATAGCTATACTCCACTGTAATAGTGTATTTCATTCTTTTCCTGCAATCACTACACTTGTTGAGAAGCTCTTGTTATCCATAAAAGTTTACATCGGGTTTTAGTTCTTTTTGAAGTGTTATCTTCGAGAGTTAATGAATGGAGTCCTTGTTTTATACCTATAGCCTTTATAGTTTAATCTTTGCCTCGATATCTTTGATATATCCCTTTAAGGTATAGATCTTGATTTCTTTTTTATTATTTTATTTTTAGTTTTTTGTTGCTGTTCATAGGTCTCTTTTGTAAGTCTTTTTATCAATATGTAATCTTGGTTTAGGAAGAAAGTACCATAAAACTATTATTTAGAGGATTTCTGAAAAATGTTTGGTAATAAAGAATTGTTTGCAAAGGCTTCCATACTTTTAGCCCAAAATATAAGAAAAGCAATATGTCACAGATCTGATGCTTCTAACCAATTCTTTTTTGCTGAACTATAAAGAAATTGTATGTATTTTTCTAGGTTTTTCTTTGTAATTATAAAGGAATTTTGTAAGACCTGTGAATCACACTTCTTAACGCTCGCATCAATTTCTTACAGAATTGTTTTCAAGTGAGAGAAACTAATCAAAATAACGAAGTATAAGAAGTTCGACAGTCAAGGGAAAAGGGCCAAAGGGAAGGAATGGGAAACAGAAGGCAGAATGCAATGCCTTTTGTACCGCCTTATGTTACTAAAGGCACACCGCAGACGCGTGTAAATTCACTCCAGAAATCGCGGATTCATAGAAATAGAGAAATAGAAGGATTTGAAAGGCTCCTTTTCAAAAGATTGAGTAACGTTCACATTAGTTATCAAGATGTAGTGTCACGATTATCGTGGTCATGGACGCCGTTTTACAACAGGAAGTAAATAGGTGCCAAGAGTCGAGATAGAATATTCACTGTCAAAAACGTGTTGAATGAAATTTGTAGGTCGCATAAGGAATAAGCAGGTCTCAGAGAAAAATAAGTAGGAAAGAAGGGAGAGAGGCAGAGGGAAGAAGATAGGGAGAAACAAGTACCATTGAACTTGAAGGAGAGAAAGAACTGGAGAGAGAGGTAGTGGAGGGGAGAGAGGGAATGGAAAAGTTGAATGTGGGAGGGGATGCCTGGATAGAGGACCAGAGAGGGGAAATATAGTGAAAGAAAGAGGTAATAAAATTTGGTCCGCTGGGTGTTGGAGCAATGACGACAAAGGATATCACAGCCGTTAAAAACGAATACTTTGAAATAAGCTTACGAGATACCTATGTGCTTCTTTGTTCATGAATTGAATAATTTACTTTTAATTGTTAATAGTTTATTGGAATTGAAAATTATGATCTATTGCACCATAATCAAACCAGCTGTGATGCATGGCTCAGAAGTATGGGCGTTAAGAAAAAAAGAGGAATCAATTGCGTATCTAACTGAAATTAAGATGTTGATGTAATGTTTTTTTTTTTTTTTTTTAGGGGGGGGGGGATATTAGTGCACGTGAGGCTGGAGAAGTCATGAAAAAAGTTCCTGTGGTGAAGAATAGTAAAGTGATATGAGTCAAGATTGTGATGGCATGGACACGTAGTAAGGATGGGTGAGCAAGGAGAAAGGGGCGGGGGCTGGGGACCTTTTGTTGGAATCTGTCAAGGCAAAGGATTAAGTTGAGGGTTGAAGTGTGATTTGGTTATGAATGGTTTGGCCACAAGAACCAGGCAATCTTTAACAACAACAGGAACTTGATAGAAATTCATGAAGAAGACTCATGAAGGCAACTTGAGCTCCTAGTTTTAGAGGTGATGACGAGGATAAAAAAAGAGTTTATTAAAATTAATAGTTTTATGAATTTGTTGTAAGAGATATTGAGATGTAGCCGGGAGAATGGGATTCGACTCATTTAAAAGAGTTTGTTCTGGGGTAAGATTAATGGTCAATGACGCATGCAAAGCAGAAAGAGAAGAGGGAGATTATTTTTAAAACTCCCTAACATGAAGAGGAGCTGATAAGCGGAGAGAGAGAGAGAGAGAGAGAGAGAGAGAGAGAGAGACTCCCTGAACAGTGGCTAACTAACGATGAACGAAGAGAAATCAACACCTGCTGCTGGTAAAAATAAAGGGATCCATACTGCTTTTAGTGATTGTAAATAAAGGGTATCTGTACATACGGGGAAATTTGAGTATCTACGAAAGGGAATAGCCTATACTTATATTAGTTTTTATGAAAGCTTATTTACATAATTAAAGAGAGGGAGATTATAATCATGTTTTTCCTTCCCCTTCTCCAAGGACATTTTCGTCCGCGTAAATTTTAAGCAGCTTCGTGAATAATTTCTATGATACTTGAAGGTAAAGTACAGTGCTTACCATCATCTGCAGAGTGTATACTTATATTTAGTTGAATATGAAATCAGCACTAATATGCAAGAAAACTTAGAATATTCAAATATAAAATCAAGTCACACTATAAACATAGTTTGATCACCTGTTCATATGACGTAGGTTGCAAAACTTATATGGTACGATAAAGTTATCAACCTCTGAATCTTTTCTAAAATATGATCAATTATTGTCGTGACAAAATCCACATTTGGTGAATATTTCACAATAATCCACTCGTACATGTTTGTGTAATCTTGTAACAAAGTAAACAAACAACCAACAGGAGAGAAAAACAAATCCCCCTTAACATCGTGAAAGGTGTTCGAAAGGTTGAATAATTCACCAACTAAAAGATCCTCTCTGCACACTCCTTTCTTTGCTTTCCAGACTATAATAATCAGTTATTGCCAGTTCAATTTTCGTAAATCTAAGTCATGATAATCGAAGTAATAATGAATTAATTGGGCACAATGCTCTTAATGACTTTTGAATATAGGGAAAAGGCTGAAACATCTAAGAGCTGCAGAATCTTATTTTGGAAACATAACAAAACTCCATAATTTGGTTTTTTGTCAGAAATCCTTTGTGATGTTAGAGAATATTTTTCCTTTTTTGCTGTTAAGGAAATTTACCGTCTCTTGATTAAAAAAAATAATTCTTAAAATCTCAAGACGATGGTCTTAAACCAAGAAATTTCTTTCTCGGATATGCCAAATAAATGGAAACAAAAGGGAGAGGAAAGAAATAAATAGAAGGTAAAAAGATATCGCGCCCGAGAAAAGAATTTCTTGGAGCATAAAATTGGTGGAGAAAAATATGAATTGTAGATAACAAGATGGCACTTTAATTTTCCTCGTAATTTAGAGTTGTGATATAAAATTATCAGAAGATACAGACTTCAGTTAGAAAAGACATGAAATTTTCTGCAAATAAAAGCCTACACTGGAGGATTTCTAGTTTAAATTCTCTCTCTCTCTCTCTCTCTCTCTCTCTCTCTCTCTCCTCCTATATATATAATATATATATATACATACATATATACTGTATATATATATATATATAATATATTACATATACATGGATGTATGTTTTATTTAACATTGAAGCGTATTCCGTAATAAGGGGTGGATTTTACAAACTAAAAGTCGCAATGACGACTGCCACATTCAAACTTTAACAATTGAGTCGTTAATGAAACAGGTAAACAACAACAATGTTAGTTGCTTCATATACCTAAAGAGGTCCCCTATAGGAAGGGTAGCGCTGTTAGTGTAAGCAATGTAAGCATTGCTTAAGGTTCATTGTAGGATTCTCTCGTCCCTTAAATGTACACCCAGTAACAAAACCGGTGTCGCTTGGTCAGACCTGACTTGGAGAGATCATGCCCCTCTTGCCCTGAAAGGTGGCCGACGTTAAACAACCAAGACATCGTTAGGATGGTTCAAATGTGAGGAGGCAAATTACCGATATCACTCAAAGAAATGCGATGAAGAAAGAGAGAACATTTTTATTCTTTTAAGAAATGTAATCTAATATTTCGAAACATTCATCAAAAGATTTTATCATAACTTTTTATGTGAATTTTCCTATCCTATTTCTATATAAAGTTTTCTTGAATAATATTGGAACTGACTATTCATATTAACATTCATAACACGGAAATACCCTTCGTTTGCATTTTTTTAAGCAATTCCTCTCTCTCTCTCTCTCTCTCTCTCTCTCTCTCCTCTCTCTCTCTCTCTCTACATACATACGCACTGTAGCCTATGCATTATATGTAGGGGCTAATAATGTATCGTTTCAAATAGCACCTATTGGGTCACCAATCATTAATAAGTGGCCTTTGTTCAAAATTTCGAAGGTAATGAGGATTAAAGGTTTTGTTGTTGATTTCAGTGTTTTCCTTTTGATTTCGGCCATGAGCCACGTAGCTTTGTGTGGTGGTGGTCAGCTTTTGTCACGGGCTCTGGTCCTTTTAGAGAAAATGGTATTTTTTGCTATATCAATTATATTAGTTTAAGGTTGGAGATTTAAAATGCATCATCAGTTAACATAATCTATATAGTTTCAGAAGTGATTGGGGAAAATAAAATCTGTGAAATGACATGCAATGAAAGTTCATTGGTGCATTATTATGGTGATGATGTGGTATATAGGATGTAGGGTATAACAGATTAAACTATCAACACATTGTTTACTCAAATTATCTGGTTCGGCGTCAATGACCTCAGATGTCAGGATGATAAAAAACTCCTAATCAATCAATCAAATTGCTCACTTCCAAACGAACCCCCTTCCCTGGTGACGATTGCTCAATGCTCAAAGGTCCGAATCTAGCTGGCTTCACCCTTCCAAAGGCAAAAGGAAATATTTATTTAGCATTGAGTATTCGTATTATTACGATTTTATTTGTCGTTTCATGTCCTGATGTCCAACACCTTAAATGTGTTTCCCGGTAAGATCTTCAAGAAATCCATTACTATCGATATTTGTTCAATCAATCTTTCGCATATTTACTTCGTTTTGATATAATTTTAAACACCTGGAAAGCAATCTGTATGAAATATTGTCATCTTAGTATTTTGTTTTTCATTTACTAAAAAATTTCACCAGAATGATCTCATCATAACTGGGAGACCTCTTAAACCTCAAACATGTGGGGATGGGGGTAGAAGGATGTAACCAGGTGGGGGTTAAAGATGATGGTGGAGAGGTGGCAATTGGGTGATCTTAATGTATGGCTTGACGTGGTTTGCTTATTAACATTTATGAAGTAATGGTGATGATGGTAATACCCCTGTTGATAACATTTAATATCAATGATTCCAACTCGCAATGAAAAAGGGCATATAACATTCTAACATTGTTTTTAGGTGGCCACTGAACATCTTTGGAACAAGGGAATCTTCACCCGAAAGAAAAAAGTATATATATATATATATATATATATAATACAGAGAGAGAGAGAGAGAGAGAGAGAGAGAGAGAGAGAGGGAGAGAGAGAGAGAGAGAGAGAGAGAGAGAGAGTGTTACAAGGATTTTGGATGTCTCAAAGACTTTTTAGTCCATTCGCATAGACTCCATTTGCTCTTTGGTTGAGCGATTTAGTTTAGGCATTTGGAGAGTTCTTATGATCTTCTAACTTATTCGAGAGAGAGAGAGAGCGAGAGAGAGAGAGAGAGAGAGAGAGAGAGAGAGAGAGAGAGAGCAGCTGCTAGAATAATGCAAACAGAGGATATATCATTCCGACGTATATTAATTGGAATAGTCAGTTCCCACAATATTTAAGGATGTTCCATATAAAAATGTAATAAGGAATTGAAATATATCGGTGTGATTATATTTTTCGATAAGTATTCTCGAAAGCGATTGCATTTCTTAAAAGAATAAGACAAGACCTCTCTATCTCTTTCATATATATATATATATATATATATATATACACACACAAGTTTAGTACAAGTCTACCGTACCTATTCTTGTCGAATTCAGGAATCTGTTCTTAGACTTAAAAGCAACCCTTCTCCACTATGAAAGCTGATTAGTGAGTTTGCAACGCGTGGTTATTTATCATGAATATATATCAATAACAACGTGTTGTAAACACCAATCAGCTATCATAGTGGAGATGAGTTTATTTCAAATTTAAGAATAGATTCCTGAATTCGACAGGAATATGTACAGTAGACTTATAATAAACTTGTATTTGTCTTGATAGCATGGTTGGTTACAGTCTGCAAGCATGGTTGCGGCTAAGAGGCATAGGTTCGAATTTATGCCCAGCCAGAAGCTGTTATCATAAATGAATTCTAGTGGATATTCATTCCCAAAGATAGGATTCGATATCAAATGCCATTGTGGTTGATATTCACATTAATTAAAATCAAAAGTGTTAGTCATTTATATATATATATATATATATATATATATATATATTTATTTATATTTTACTTGCCAAGTTACAACCCTATTTGTGTCCGATCTATTGGAGTCCAGATATGGATGGCTATATATGAAGGTCTGGGACTCACTGACGGGTGTTGAAGTAGCAGGATGCTGCATGGTGAGGAGGAGGTATGCTGGCTGTTTAGTTCGCCAGTCACCTGGCTGAAGTGGGGTCATTTCATTCCTAAAAAATACCCAAAGTATATGCTCTATTTAATTGTAGCACCTCTTTGGCCCTCATTTTGAGGTTCCTTACCTCTAGCATCAGGGGATTTTTGACCTCTTATTTGGAGGTGCCTTACTTCTAGCATTTGAGGTTCTTTGACCTCTATTTTGAGGTACCTTATCTCTAGCATTAGGGTTGTTTTTACCTCTATTTTAGGTGCTTTAACTTCAGGTTTATGACCTCTATATTTATAGGTGCCTCATCTCTAGCATTAGGGGCTTTTTACCTCTACAGTACTTATAGGTGCCTTTAGGGGCTTTATGACCTCTATATCGAGGTGCCTTATCTCTAGCATTAGGGGCTTTTTGACCTATTTTGCGGTGCCTTATCTTTAGCTTTAGGGGCTTTTTACCTCTATTTTTAGGTGCTCTATCTCTAACATTAGGAGCTTTTTTTACCTCTATTTTTATGCGCCTTATCTCTAGCATTAGGGGCTTTTTGACCTCTGTTTTGAGGTGCCTTATCTCTAGTGTTAGGGATTTTATTACCTCTATTTTAAGTTGCCTTATCTCGAGCATTAGGGGCTTTTAGACTTCTGCTTTTAGGTGTCAGGTGCCTTATCTCTAGCATTAGGGGATCTTTTTTACCTATATTTTGAGGTGCCTTAACTTTAGCTTTAGTGGCTTTATGACCTTCGATCAGAGGGATTAACCGGTGATGAAGTGTGGGACAGAGGTAGATGGAGAACGCTGGCCAGAAACATCGACACCACTTAAAAGTGGGAAAAGATGCAGACAAAGAAGAAGATCACCTCTATTTTTAGGTGCCTTATCTCTAGCATTAGTGGCATTTTGACCTATATTTTGAAGCGCCTTGTCTCTAACATTAGGAGTTTTTTACCTCTATTTTTAGGTGCCTTATCTCTAGCATTAAAGGTTTTTTTTTTTTACCTGTATTTCAAGGTGCCTTATCTCTAGCATTAGGTGCGTTTTTACCTCTATTTTTAGGTGCCTTATCTCTAGCATTAGAGGTTTTTTTTTTACCTGTATTTCATGGTTCCTTATCTCTAGTGAAAGTCTTTTTTTACTTCGATTTTAAGGTGCATTACTTCTAGCATTAGAGGCTCTTTGACCTCTATTTTTAGGTGCCTTATTTATAGCATTAGGGGCTTTTTGACCTCGATTTTTAGGAGCCTTATATATAGCATTAGGGGCTTTTTGTCCTCGATTTTGAGGTGCATTACTTCTAGCATTAGAGGCTCTTTGACCTCTATCTTTTGGTGCCTTATTTATAGCATTAGGGGCTTTTTGACCTCGATTTTGAGGTGCATTACTTTTAGGATTAGAGGCTCTTTGACCTCTTTTTTTTGTTTTTGTTGTGCCTTATTTATAGCATTAGGAGCTTTTTTACATCTATTTTCAGGAGCCTTATATATAGCATTAGGGGCTTTTTTATCTAGATTTTGAGGTGCATTACTTGTAGCATTAGTGGCTCTTTAACCTCTAATTTTAGGTGCCTTATTTATAGCATTACGGGCATTTTGACCTCGATTTTGAGGTGCATTACTTGTAGCTTTAGGGGCTCTTTGACCTCTATTTTTAGGTGCCTTATTTATAGCCATAGGGGCTTTTTGACCTCGATTTTAAGGTGTATTACCTCTAGCATTAGAGGCTCTTTGACCTCTCTTTTTAGGTGCCTTATTTATAGCATTAAGGGCTTTATTCCTCGATTTTGAGGTACATTACCTCTAGCATGAGAGGCTCTTTGGCCTCTCTTTTTAGGTGCCTTATTTATAGCATTAAGGGCTTTATTCCTCGATTTTGAGGTACATTACCTCTAGCATGAGAGGCTCTTTGGCCTCTCTTTTTAGGTGCCTTATTTGTAGCATTAGGGGCTCTTTGACCTCGATTTTGAGGTGCATTACTTCTAGCATTAGAGGCTCTTTGACCTCTATCTTTAGGTGCCTTATTTATAGCATTGGGGGCTTTTTGACCTCGATTTTGAGGTGCATTACTTGTAGCATTAGAGGCTCTTTGACCTCTATCTTTAGGTGCCTTATTTATAGCATTAGGGCCTTTTTTACTTCTATTTTTATGTGCCTTATTTCTAGCATTAAGGTTTTTTAACCTCTATTTTTATGTGCCTTATTTCTAGCATTAAGGTTTTTTAACCTCTATTTTTATGTGCCTTATTTCTAGCATTAAGGTTTTTTAACCTCTATTTTTATGTGCCGTATTTCTAGCATTAAGGTTTTTTAACCTCTATTTTGAGGTGCCTTATTTCTAGCATTAAGGGGATTTTTACCTCTATTTTGAGGTGCCCTATTTTTAGCATTAAGGTTTTTTCCTCTATTTTAAGGTACCTTATTTCTCGTATTAGGGGCTTTTTTACCTTTATTTCAAGGTGACTTACCTCTAGCATTAAAGGCTATTTTACGTCTTCATTTCAAGGCTCTTCGTTGCTCTTCTCTGCTGCCTGTTCTAGTTTTTCATGATCTTTAGGTTTTTGGTTTCCTTAGATATTTCATCTTCCAGTTTCCTTAGTTCGTCAATTTCCTTCCTGATTTCATCGTATTCTTTCCTAGCTCGTCAGTTGCCTTCTAGATTTCAAGAGAGATTTCAGTGCCGTGTGCCTTCATTTCGTCAGATTCCTCAGAGAAATCTATGGCATCCATGCCTTTGTCCATCAGGGCGATAGGTAAAAACAGGGATGCTATAAATTTTCTCTGCATACGTCATCACGCTAAAGCAAACGATGAGCAACACTATATTTACCAATACTATCTGGATATGTCCTTTCTTCAATGTCGAATTTTGGGACTATCTTGTTGAAGAACCACAGGGCGCTCACCGTTCAGTTGAACCATTCTGTCGCCGTCCTTATTTCCTTAGTTCTAATAGTCTCCAAAAGCCCAAGCAAAGGATCATTCAAGGCGCGTATATTATGTTCTTCAAAGCTCGACAACTTCTGCAGCAACCACCAAAACCAGCTGTAGATGAAGGTGTTCCGAAGAGCCTCCTGTTGATCCTGTAGTTGTAATACACAATTCTCACAGTCCGCTTCCTGTTCCAAAAATAGCCATTAACAATGTTCACTGCGTTGCATGCTTAGTTTGAAAAAAAGATCAGGTCTTCAGAAGTCATTTAAATCTCGGGGCGGAACCGTTTCAGAACTGCTCCGTGAAGATTCTGTACTGGATTCATTTAGAAATCCATGCTAAGTTTACGGCTATGACTTCTGAAGCCTTTGAAGATCCCGGAAAATTTTCTTCAGGTGCCGTTCAGGGAGCTCCAGGAAGAATCTGTTCTGGACTCATTCCGAACTCCATGCTAAGTCTACGGCTGTTTCTTCTGAAAGCATTTGGAAATCCGGGAAAGTTTTCTTCCCAAGCCGTTCAGAGATTCTGTTCTAGGGTCATTCAGAACTCCATGCTAAGTCTATGGCCATTTCTTCGGAAGCCATTCGGAGATCCGTGACGATTTTCTTCCGAAGCAGTTTAGGACTCGCGAAAAAACTCTTCTTTCGTTTCAATAAACCCATCATCATCATCATCATCATCATCATCATCATAACAATAATAATAATAATAATAATAATAATAATAATAATAATAATAATAATAATAATAATAATAATAATAATGATGATGATAATGATAGTAATAATAGTAATAATAATAATAAAGTACTTGATTTGATTTATGGATTTGAGTCTGAAAGTTCTAAAGTCGTTCAACGCTCAGATTTGCAATTTGAAGGAAAAGTTAAGAGACTGAATAGGAAGATGAAAAGATGATTAATACTATAATTTATTACTTTCATTATTAAGTAACGCCTGCAGCGCACTCGGCAATCGAACTCGGGCGAAGGGTAATGACATTTTCAGCAAACCGCGTTGAAATAACCGAAGGCTTCGACTTATTTTTTTCAGGTTTGAGATTTAAAACAACCCATTTTCGGTACGTATCCATATCAGAGCCGTTCGAAACACAGAAGATACGTCTCGGAAAAACGCATTTCACGAGTACTTTTCTGAAGAATTTATTTAGATAATCAATAATGATGTAATATTCACATGATTTTTCCAATGGAATTATTACTTTCTAGTTTATTTTTCGAAGGCGATGGGTGTTACTATGTGTATATGTTATGTTTCTACCAATGGTTTATATATTCACACACACACATACATATGTGTATATATATATATATATATATATATATCCTACCCCTATTGACGCAAAGGGTCTCGGTTAGATTTCATTAGTCGTCCCTATCTTGAGCTTTTAATTCAATGCATTTCCATTCATCATCTACTTCACGCTTTATAGTCCTCAGCCATGTAGGTCTGGGTCTTCCAACTCTTCTAGTGCCTTGTGGAGCCCAGTTAAACGTATATATATATAGATATATATATATATATATATATATATATTATGTATATATAAGTATATATTTATAAATATATATATAAATATATATATATATATACTGTATATATATATATATATATATATATACAGTATATAAATATATATATTAATATATATATAAATATATATATTAATATATATATAAATATATGTATGTATATATATATATATGTATATATATATATATATATATATATATATGTATAATGTATGTACATTTGTGTGTGTCATCAGCCGTGACTGGTCCACTCTAGAAAAAAGACCCCAGACATGCCACTTTATAAGATCGTTTTCTCTTCTTTTACAATCTCTAGGGACACATTCTACAATTCTTAATGTCCATCTATTGTCTGACATTCTCATTATATGTCCTGCCCATGTTCATTCCTTTTTCTTACATGTTAGAATATCTTCTACTTTAGTTTGTTCTCGTATCCATGTTGCTCTTTTTATGTCTCTTATTGTTATTCTTATCATCATTCTTTCCATAGCTCTATTAAGTTATAATCAGCTTATGTCGTAAGGCCTTTAGTAAGGCTCGAAGTGTTTCTGATGCTTAAGTTAATACTGTTAGGACCATTTGATTAATGAATTTCCTTTTTTAGAATAAAAGACATATATATATATATATATATATATATATATATATACACTTAAATACATATATAATGAATACAGAACGTCTCATCGGCGTTCAAAATCGAAGACAGCTTCTCCTCGGATAGATCGTCCTGCAGATAGTTTTCAGGATAACAGCAGAAATACATTTACTTTTCTCCATTAATTGTTTGGTATCGACATGTATTTCGGATCACTTCGAGACCTTTCTTCAGGACTACATGACTTTAGGAACTACACTTTAATATAAAGGTTATGGTGATGAAAATGTGATCAAATTTCCACCAGCATAACCTTTATGTTACAGTGTTGTCTTTCCTAAGTACATTTATTCATTAGCAATCTCTAGAGGTTCGTCCGTAATCCTTATTGGTTATCTTTGCATTTTTTTCTAACATTATCTTAGTTTTACTCATTTATTTTTAGTCCTATATTTCTGCTTTCTCTATTCAAATCTTCTATTATCTTTTGCAATTCCTCCCATGATTCACTAATAGAACTATGTCATCTGCCAATCTTAAGTTGCTAAAGTATTTCCAATTTATGTTAAATCTTATACTTTCCCAATCTAAATTTTAAAAAACTTCTATGCATGCTGTGAATAATTTAGGAGAGAGGGGGTCACCCTTTCTAAATCGTTTCCCAATCAGATTTTTTTTACTATCTCTATTTAGTTTCCGTATAGATATCGTAAAGATTTTCAACAAATAGAAAGACTGAGCCTTAACCAAGAGAGCAGGCAGGCTTTAAAAGCGAGTGTTCAACAACTGACCATATCCATGTAATTAACCAGTTAATAGAAACATCAACAGAGTATGACTAGCCACCATGTATGGGATTTATAGACTATGAGAAAGCTGTTGATTCTGTCAAAACTTCAGCAGCAATGTAAGAACTTCAAAGACGAAAAATGAATGCATCTGAATGTTAGAACTCTAGAAGATATTCATCATATAAATACATCTCTCTCTCTCTCTCTCTCTCTCTCTCTCTCTCTCTCTCTCTCACACACACATACATACACACTGTTTCAAATAGCTCCTATTGGGGTAACCAATAATCAATAAATGGCTTTTGTTCAAATTTTTAAGGTAATGAGGTTTAAAAGTTTAGTTGTTGATTTCAGTGTTTTCCTTTGATTTCGATCATGAGCCACGTAGCTCGATGTGGTTTGGGTCAGCTTTTGGCACGGGCTACTTGGCTCCGGCCCTCTTAGAGAATATAGTATTATTTGCTGTATCAATTATATTAGTTTAAGGTTGGAGATTTAAATTGTATCATCAGTCACCATAATTAATATTGTTTCAGAAGTGATTGGTAAAAATAAAATATATGAAATGGCATGCAATGAAAGTGTTCAGTGGTGTATTATTATAGTGATGGTATGGTATATAGGATGTAGGGTATAAATATTATACTATTAACACATTGTTTACTCATATCATCTGATTTGGTGTCAATAACCTTAGAGGTCAGGACACCAGAAAACTCCTAATTAATCGATCAATCAATTAAATTAACTGGGCAAGTCGCTCACTTCCAAACGAACCCCCTTCCCTGGTGACGATTGCTCAATGCTCATAGGTCAGAGTCTAGCTGGCTTCACCCTCCCCAAGACAAAAGGAAATATTTCCTTAGCATTGACTCTTCGTATTATTATGATATTATTTGTCGTTTCATGACCTGATGTCCAACACCTTATAGGTGTTCCCCAGGTAAGCTCTTCAAGAAATCCATTACTCTCGTTATGTGTTCGATCAGTCTTTAGCATATTAACTTCATTATTTGTAATCATGAAATTATTGAAAACCTGAAGAACAAATGTATGAAATATTGTCGTCTTAGTATTTTGTTTTTTAACTTCCACCAGAAGGATCTTATCATAACTACGAGACCTTTAAACCTCGAACATGTAGGGATGGGGTTGGGATATAATCAGGTGGTGGTTAAAGATGATGGTGGAGAGGTGGTAATTGAGTGACCTTAATGTATGGCTTTACGAGGTTTGCTTATTAACATTTGTGAAGTGATGAAAATGATGTGATAATGATGATTGTAATACCGTTATTGATAACAATTAATATCAACGATTCCATGAAATAAATCAAATTTTTATTCATTTATTATTTTTTACATGCAATATGACATAAAATACATCTAGTTGAAATGATGGCGATGTTTAAAAAACTATTACTGGTAACTCAACTAAGTTTATACTAGATTAGGGTATCCTATAGTGTCAATTTGTAGCCACGATGACTAATAAAAACGTCGGTTACAAAACTTGGCGTGTAACATTTGTTTTGGGTAACATATACCTGCATAGTCCAGGCTATAGAGTGGCTTGGGCTGGTTTTAGATATTCATTCTAATTGTCCAAAGAATCGATAACCAACAAATTTTGTGGTCGCCGGCCTTTCAAAACCAAAGCAAGATGCAAGAAAAGTGTAAGATCAAAATTATTGACTTATTTCTTCCGGTAAGAAAGTAACAAAGTTTTCGTAATTAGGGATATCATTTTCAGTAATTAGACTGTTAATTGTCGGAATGTGATGAGTCATATATGACTTACAACTTAAATCTTTACAGGCTGAACCGAAAACAAAACTTAAATAGCAGATTGACGGACAGCAATACTTGATAGCCATAATTCGTGACAATGGTATCAACAAAGTTATGATTGACTTCGCTCGATGTTTCTTAAACATAGGCGCCTGTTCCCTTAAGAGGTGTGTGGTCGATTCCTAACCATATGAATATGAATAATTAGAACAAAAATATTTCGTTTTATTCGCAGGTTTATTTTTTTTCCTGTGAAAACAGAAATACAGCATTTGTCCTAGAAGCAATTTTTCATTTAATACACATAAGATTCACTTTATATCATAGCATTTACGTGTTTTTTCTCTTGTATTTCAACACTTCAGGGGTGCAAGAATTTTATGTTGATTTGAAAAGAGAGCAGGCATTGAAAAAAGGTTGAGAACCACTTATCGCTATGAGCGTTCATGAAATAAAATATGACATTGGTTCCTTACTGCTGTTACGATTCAATAAAAGGGAATATAGCCGGGGGGGGGGGGGTTCCAGTGAAGTAACAACCCTCCATAACCAAACCGCGATTTGATAAAAAAAAAAAAAATTAAACCACGTGATCAGGGACCGCCTGAAAATCAACCAATATCGCACGTGGTTTATGTTTGCTTGTATTTTTAGGTAGTTACTGAACATCTTTGGAACTTGGGATTTCCCCCCAATAGAAATGCAAATCCAACGCAAGCTTGCAAAATAGTTATCGGTATTTGTGTGATCCTTGGATACATCCAAAAAACATGAATAGGTGTGTCCTTATCTAACTAATGGATGCAGGTAGAAGAGAGAGAGAGAGAGAGAGAGAGAGAGAGAGAGAGAGAGAGAGAGAGAGAGAGAGAGAGAGAGAGAGAGAGAGAGAGAGAGCAGCTGCTAGGATAATGCAAACGAAGGCTTTATCATTTTGACTTATATTAATTGGAATAGTCAGTTCCCACAGTATATAAGGATGTTCTATAGAGAAATGTATTAATGAATTAAAATATATCAGTGTGATTATACCTTTCGATCACTATTATCGGAAACGATTGATTTCTTATCGGAATAAGAGATAAGACCTCTTTATCTCTAATATAATGTATGTATATATATATATATATATATATATATATATCATTAATCATCGCATTTCTTTGAGTGCTATTGGTAATTTCTGTACGCCTCACATTCGAACCATCAAACGATGTTTTGGTTATTTAAACGTCGGCCACCTTTCAGGGCAAGAAGGGAATGATCTCTCCAAGTCAGGTCTGGCGAGGCGACACCGGTTTTGTTGCTGGGTGTACCTACTTTATCCCTCCTAATATTCCTCCGTTTCCCGCCTCCTTTTCTCCATCCTGCTGTGCAACTCCTTTTGATATTTACTTCATATTGCAACTCTGGTGTTTCTCCAAATTGCACCTCCACGCTGAATGGCCTCTCTACTCCAAGCTCTGTGCTTGAGTGCCCAAATTCAATAAATCCAAATCCTAAACTAGACGATTCATCAGTAGATTGTCTAATTCACTACTCCACTGCACAAACGTACTTCTTCGATATCGATGCCCTTTCCTTCCAGTACTTCTTTTACACCATCTACCTGTATATCTTAATCCAGTTATCCATACATTTACGTCCAACTCTCTTTCTTTTGCCTCAGTTCCCTATTGGACGTCTTTTGCTGTGTTATTGTTGGGAGATAATCGTTTTGAAACAGCTACTTTTTTTTCTAACCAACCAGCATATGGTGGTCTTCATATTAAAATTCAAAGTCACATTGGACATCTTTCACCTATAAATAACTTCAAACTTTGCAAGTAGGGTATCTTTCAACCTTCAACCAACAGTCAGTTAAACCAATTGGGAATGATTTTCAACTCGGTTCGTCAATAATAAGACTTTTATTCCCGCCCCCTGTTCACTCTCTCTCTCTCTCTCTCTCTCTCTCTCTCTCTCTCTCTCTCTCTCTCACTATACTGGACCAGTAAGAGTTCAATAAGGACCAGGTCCTAATTCACTACTTAAATCAAAATAGGTTTACTGGAACTAATAAGAAAGTCGCCCTAACATTTCTGCTCTCCGATCAGCTCGTTGGGAATCGAAAGCGAGGCCATTTAATGTGAACCAATAGTTTTACCAGCGTACTACGATGTCAAGAGAGAGAGAGAGAGAGAGAGAGAGAGAGAGAGAGAGAGAGAGAGAGAGAATGTCCAAGTAGAAATCAGAGTTTTTGATATTTCAATACAAGGTTGGCCAATAGGTGAATGTCAATAAAAGTTTCGACGAAGGGTTTCTGGGCAAACATTTTGATCAATGTTAGCTATTGTGTTTGTCGGTTATAAATGCTCTATATCTGGAAGGGAAGAACGACTGACATTTTTTTTTCCTGAAAATTTTTCTTCAAGACAAGACTTATTTTGAAACTGCTTTGAACCTTTATTTTAGTGGTAACATTATAAAACGTGGTTTTGCTGTTTATCCACTGATTAAATGTGATCTTAGAAAATTGTTTGTTCATTTGAAATATTTGAAGCTTTTCTTTTAACGGAGTCAACTTGCAGTGGTTTTTTTTTAGTCAAATGCCGAATGCAGATCTAAAGACTTTAAAACAGCAATGTGCTAGAATATATACTTTATTGTTTCGCTGATCACTTCTTCTTCTTGTCTGCATTTCCCACTTTTATGTAGGGTTGATGTTTCTGGCCAGCGTTCTCCATCTACCTCTGTCCCACACCGGTTAATCCCTCTGATCGAAGGTCATCCTTGATACAGTCCACCCACCTTCGCTTTGGTCTCCCTCTCCTTCCCTGTACCTCCATTTCCATCACTCTGATTAACCCAAACAAATTTATGCGCCTCAGAGAAATAAGTACCGAGTCTGTAATGTATTTTAAAAAACGTACTTAAAAGTACTTGATATTTCAAATACTTTTTGGCCAAGCACAAGTATAAGTACATTGAATTTTAAAATCTCAAGTAAAAGTACAAATACTCAAAGTTTCGTTCTTGAGGCAAAATCCAAGTACAAGTACTTATACTGGGACCCATCTCTGATTTATGTAATTTTTTTTGTGTATATATATGTATGTATGTATGTATATATATATATATATATATATATATATATATTATATATGTATATATTTATTTATTTATTATATATGTATATATGCGGTATATATATTCAGTTCCCCTCTTATATGATTTATCATTTCATAAATGGATGGTGAGAATATTCTCTTTGTGAAATGTCCAGTCATTTGCCTAATTTCTGAATTGAGCAATTTCTGTAACCTACTTCTTAAACTGGACAATTGTTTCCTTATCCATTTAATTTACTAATTTTTGTATATTCTGCTTTGATTGCACATTTCGTGAAATGGGTATATATATATATATATATATATATATATATATATAAATATATATAAATATATATATATATATATATAAATATATATATATATATGTATATGTATATAAATATATATATATATATATATATATATATAATATATATATATATATATATATATATATATATATGTATATATATATATATATATATATATATTTAAAATTGATCATTTTAACATGTTTCTTCAAGAAGGCTCTTAAAACTTCTATTTCTTTTCCTTTGTTTCTCTTATGGAACTTTTTGCAGAAACACTGACACACACACATATATATATCATCATCATCATCATCATCTCCTTCTCCTACGCCTAATGACGCAAAGGGCCTCGGTTAGATTTCGCCAGCCGTCTCTATCTTGAGCTATATATATTCACAACTCCACCCAACTATTAAATGGTATCAGCATCTACTGAGGTCAAGGAAATAAGCGGGAAGCTAGAATCTAATCTAAAAGACTTGAGAAACGTGTGTGTGCATTTATGTATATAATTCACATTAACTTTAGTTACATTGCCAAGGATTAGTTCTCTGCGAAATGGTTCCTCGTTAGAACGAAGATTATATTAAAAGTATGCAAGGAAAATTTTACTCTTTAGCTTGATGAGAATTCCCCATTATTTAATAATGATGATTGTTAGGCTATCTGGTGAAAACGTGAACAGCTATTAGAATTTTTTAACAGCAAACCAGAGTTAAATGATTGAACAGGGTATAATGTATAGATAATTTACCGTAGTATTAAAGTATATGAACCCTGTTCGAAATCTTGCGTATAAGTAAATACGTAATTTATTATGATAAATAATATTATTCAGCCATCCATTGATGTACATGTGGATAGTCGTCATGATTTCTATTTACCCTTTTTCACAGTACTATACCCCCAAAGCGAGAAATCTTGGTTATGATGTTGGTAAAAGCAGGTTGTGTGTGTCTCTTCTCTTCTCTTTCAAACTCTGCTTTAGTTTCGGATTAAGAGTTGCAGTATTTCAAGTCTAGACTCCAAGCCATAGATTTCTACCTCAGACTTATCTTAGATAACAACCCGGAATAGTCTTTTTGGTGGAAGGTTTTCAAAATGTCAGTTGTTCGAAAGGTTTCTAATTTTCTCTTTTCATTTATTATCTCTTTGAAATTATTACTGAAGAGTAATTTGTCAATAGAATGATAGAATAGTCATCTAACCTTTTCCTTTTTGATATTCCGATGATAGAGACTTTTGATTTTAAATAGACATCAATATGAGTATCGTATGTTTGATACGCTGCCCTTTTCTGTCTTCCTCTCATGGAAGATGAAACCAAAATCATTTAGTGAATATTCATTAGTGACACTGACTTTCTTATATATTAAATTTGTAAGTTATTTGCAGCAATTTGTTGGAATTTTATTATTAATTACAGTAGCTGGAGACATTTAATTATTACCGCTTAGTTAAACGTATGCATTATATTACACAAGCGTAACTTGCCTGGCTGGAGTAAAACAATAGAGAACAAATTTAAATTGACAGAAGGTCTTGTTGCATCCAGGATTACACTGTTAATCTTGCATGTTATTTGAACCTATGCACCGTGTCCCTAAGTAATTGCTTCAATTCTGCAGTCGCTTTCCTCTTCTACAATTAAGAGAAAGAGTATTTAGTACAAGGCTCTGAAATTTTATTTCTGTTTACAAGCTCAACCTTTTAGCCTCTGCGCCTAGGTTTGTTGTTAACCTTTGAAAATTCAGATTAGATTACGTCTTGTGTTTGCGCATCGCCGATTACGTTACATTTGGCGAGATTCTCTTGTGTTCTTCTATTGAGGAACAATTTTTCTCACTTTTGTTCCAACTGTAATTGAAATAAATTCGAATGTTTGACATTAGTTTTATTTTAAATCTTTTAGGGGTTGGGGTGTGGTTTATTCTTTTACATTTTTATCCTATTGAGAATTCATTGTATAGAATGATTTGCACAATATATATTTTTAAAATCATAATCTCCATCCTTTATAAAATGTAATTACTTTTGTATACAATGAAAATACCCTTGTAAAAGGTTTTATAGCAAAAAGAGACCCGCTATCTTTGTAGAAATATGAAAAGAAAGTTCATAGGATTCGAATATTCATTTGGCATATCTTTTTATACCTGAAACCGATGAAGATTATAATTTTATATTACGGTCATTTTGGCCTGATGATTACGAAGAAATCTTATTGATATATATATATATATATATATATATATATGTATATATATATATGTATGTATATATACGTATATATATATATGTATATATATATATATATATATATATATATACTGTATATAAATACAAGACTTTGTTCATGTTAGAATGTGCAATAGTATTATTGTCGTCGCATTAATGATCAAAGGGAAGTTATAAAAGCTGCAGGGAAAATGTAATCGTAATTTTCAGATGATTTTGTAATAAGCGATCTTTATGAACATTATAATTTGTTCTTCAGTGACATTCAATTTTGAGATTTACCTTCCACGAATCCAATCTGAGGAGAAAATTAGGTAACAGTTATTATAGATAATAATTATGGGGAAAAGTTAATTCTCCTTAAAGGTGAGATGTCATTAGAAGTGAAGAATGCCGAAGGCACTATGCGTAAGTAAAGATAGGTGGGATATATTCAGTAGGTGTGAGTGCACTACCTTAAGTGCTACAAAGGGTTTGAAAGCAAATAGACATCGCTTCTTGTTCAAATACTGAAAGGACATTAGTTCCACAGCACAGATGATCTCTTCATTTGGCCTAAAGTCCATTTCATTGTTATTGGTTCATTCACTCCATTTGTGACAGTTGGATCAGGCTACGTTTATGAGTTTGCTCTTTGGTGGTATTGAATTTAGACATATGCCTTATTAGGAGAGAGAGAGAGAGAGAGAGAGAGAGAGAGAGAGAGAGAGAGAGAGAGAGAGTTATGGGTTTTGCATACAAATACAGTAAACCGTTAATAAGCGTCTTAGTACTGCATAATTCTTGTAAATAACACAAATCATTAGTAAACTAGGAACACACTGAGAGTGTAGACCTCCGCCATGGCAGCTTATGGAAACCAGCTTGCTTTTCCCAGAATCAATTTAGACTGTAGGCGTATTTGAAGTCTGTGTGACAACCATTTGCAATCTTGGTGTTAAGGTTGAGTTTAATTTGGTTGACCTTTTGCTCGACTTTGACCTTGACCTTTGATCTAGGACTTTCAAAATGTAATCACTTCCACGTCTCAACATACCAATTAATCCCTGAAAGTAAAATTGTGTCCAGGAAGCTGTTCACAAACAAAAAGAAATCGGACATACAAAAGCGACGGCATAACGCCCTCCCAGCTTCGTTGGCGGAGGTAAATAGAAATTTTTTATCATTTAACTACCAAAAATTAATGAGTATTTGTTGCACAAAAAGCAAAAAAACCATTTTATGCTTTGGAGATATGAATTTTTACCACTTTTGGAGACTTTATACCTACTTGTGAATTTGGTATACGATCGATAGCAATAGAAGTTGCAACCATATGCTCACAAAGCATAGGGTGTGACTAAAGTAAGTGTTAAGGCCACCCATAGGTAAATAGAAGGCATACGGTTATGGAAAGCATTTTCTCTTCCTAGATATTTTTCTTCTGAGTAGTTTACAAATCAACACAGCCTTGGAAACGCAGTTATTGAATAAGATTGTTTTGATGTTAGATTTTCTATTACAGCGAAACTAATCTTTTCTTTACGAAGTCGTTGAATTTATGCGTTAAGCAAATGCCACTAAAAGACGTTATGTTATTTAGATTAATTATTATCCACTGTTGCCTCATAATTAGTTCGATTGTTGGTTTTGAAGAATTTAGCAAAATAAGAAAAAAGATCCAGTGACCAATAATAGTTTTTTAAAACTAAACATATTTCTTGTAAAAGAGCGAGGAAGCATCATATTACATAATGAAACCGTTTTTATTTATTTTTATTTTGGAAAAAGACAACACCAAAGAAAAAAATTCTTCAGAAACTTGTAATGATGAAAATTCCCATATAAAAATGTGTTAACTCTTTCCTTTATTCTTTTATCCCTTTATCAAGAATTCCTGCTGCATTAATGTTTTATTTTTTCAAAAAGCAACTTCAGGAGAAAGCTAGATAAAAAGTTGGATGTTTGCCGAGCTGGATTATAACCAAGAAACCAAAATAAATCAAAGGGAACAAATCTCATCTTTACATAAAAAATGGCAGGGATGCGTTTAATTTTCATTCTTGATTCCCTGGCAAAAGGTGAATATTGTCAACGAACTTTGGTAATTTTTAGTTCATTACTAAGCGTTTATTTTATTTTAAAAGTATTTGAGTTTTGACATTATCAGATTATGATTCAAACTGTTCAGTGAATTAGAAATGAAGATTCAATTGCATCACACCAAGAGACAAAGAAAGCGATTTGATATATATATATATATATATATATGTGTGTGTGTGTATATATATATATATGTATATATATATATATATATATATAGTGTGTGTAGAGAGAGAGAGAGAGAGAGAGAGAGAGAGAGAGAGAGAGAGAGAGATAGATATTGTAAACGTTCTTGTGAGTCGGGATTTCGAGACCCGCTCAAGCCCGACTGTATCTTGTGAGCGAGGGATGGAAGAACTGGAGAACCTATAGCTTCACCTGGCGAGTCATCAGCAGTCATTGCCTGGCCCTCCCTAGTCTTAAAATGGGTGGAAAATGCGACTGGATGTTGCTCATACTCATGTAGTTGGTCAGCAGGGCATTATCCTGTTCCCTTGCTCTGCCGCTCCTGAGTGACCCCTAATATATATATATATATATATATATACACACACACACACACACACACACACTATAAGCATCTTTACGAAGGTGATACTATGATTGACTGGCTAATGAGAGTTTGTAGGGTACGCCTGCATGCTGTAAGTGTTCGAAAGCATTATTGACAAGAATATATGTCTTAAAATTTATTTATTATGTACTCGACGTTTTCTTGATTTGAATGAATTTTATAAAACAAGTCGTATTATTTAGGCAAAAGTTGATGTTTTATTGTTATCACTTTTAGATAGTGTGTAAAATACTTTACAATAACCGGCTGATCGAAGTTTCTAAGTTAGGTAAGGTTCACATAATCCTCGAATTGGTGACATGACTTTTAGCGAGGTACCTTTTATGAGATTTTACTGTCCACAACAATTTTTTATGTACTAATACTTTTTTATACTCGCGCACTTATTTTGAAGGCAAAAACCAAAATTTCATAAAGTGTGTCCATAATATTTCCTTAAACTCAGAGGTTCAAAGGTCAGTCGTGAGTGTCAGAGGCTTGGACCACCTTTAGTGTATGGTGATCACTTCACTTGTACATACAACCTTTGCTCTTTCCCCACTCATAATCCTAGCTCACTGCGTCAGGAAGGTCATGTTTTTGTCAGCTAAAATCTCTTAATCCGAGATCTGGGTTCACACGGATTTTTAGTTTGATCTCCCTACTGCATAAGTAAAGATACCCAAAGAAAGGCCATTTTTATCAAAGCAAGGAAAATCATACTTTGATGAATATTCTAATCATTTTTTTTCATCACTTAGTGTCAGCAAGATATCCGTTGAAGCAGAATCAGCAATTTTAAAGAAATGGGGAGCTTGCTGTCCGTTATTCTCTTCTAGACAGAAAATATTTTCCTTTACTTTCCATAGTTTTCAGAATTCCTTAATCATCATTTTCTTTTGACTTATTCATATACAGAAGAAAACATAGATTTGAAAAAGTCTATGCTTCTCTTTTTCTTTTATCCTTTGCAAGGTTTCTTCACTGCTCCAGAATTGAAGACTTAATTTTTGAGGTCGGAACTTCCTGATTAATTAGAATCTTTCAAACTTTGAGTTCAGTGTACCGAATCGGTATTCGTCCTAAACGAGGAAAAGTGCAACAATTCTTAAGTCAACTTTAATGGCCTTTTTCCTCCCATTAAATCTTCCTCTCTCAGGTCTTAATGAATAATCGATTTTCTTATTTTGTTTCGGGGCACCAGATTTTTTAGGGAAAGTTTCTGACTTGGAATTTTTCATCATCCTTTAATGAAAGGTTATTTCGAATTTTTGTTCAGGTTTATAAAAATAATTAATTGTCTTGCGAAGTATTTAGATTTGCATTGAGATGAATAAACTGGTGGAGAAACTGATGGTATACCTTCACTTTTGATTATTCAGAACTGTAAACAATAACTCACTGTGCAAGGATTCCCTTTAAAGACGAGGACTTTTAGTAGCTTAAGATTTTTCACTTCCAGTTTCCTTTCGCCCAACTCATCATTTCATGTTTTTCTAAGAAAATTTATATATGTTTCATGACGGAAGACTTTGGAAGGTAATTATCCAAGAAAATTAAATATGCGCACCCTGACTTCTAAACGTATATGAGTGTGTTGTGTGAGAGAAAAAATACATATTTCTTTAATTTAACTATTACCTCATTTGAAATAAATTTAAACATATAATTTATTTATAAATATCAGTGGAATCACTGCTAATGACAATAAGAATATACACACTTCAACGGCAATAGTAATAATAGTCATTGAAGAGGTACTATGGAACATTTTTCATCAGAAAGTTTTGAAGTATATTTCCCTAACAAAAGTTACACTAGGAAGTTCTAGTCCTTTTGCATTTTAATTCATCTTTATTGGTTGTTTACGTCTTTATGGTAGGCTATCTCATATGTCGGAAGTTGGGAAGGTTCACCCTCCATCTATTGAAAGTTTTTTTTTTATTATGGAATAGTATTTTTAAGCCTAACCTATTATATTTTTTGGACGAATTTTGTACATTGATTGAAAGATGGGATGTCACAGATTTTGATTTCATGCTGTGATGAAAATATAGATTGTAAAAGACAAGAGAGAAATTGAACCTGCAGTTCGGTATAAAATAGGAGACAAGAAATTGAACATTCCAGTGAATATGGTTTGGAGACAGATCGAGTCGTAATATTGCCTGTGACAATTAATTGGTTTTCAAATTCTACGGCATAATGAAATGTCTTCCCTGTTGGAGATCATGATTTCCAGATAATATTTATTTATCACGTATAAGGTAAACAGAATAATAATGTACGAGTAATTTTTGGCATTTCTACAGCTAAGGTCCTGGAGTGTTTAAATGGACAATTGAAAGTATGCCTTGGAATTCTATAATAGTACTAATGGAAATTGTCAGGTATTATGACTAGCGGCAAATATCCTGGTATTATATGTAAAAATTAATGTATTTCTCTCTCTCTCTCTCTCTCTCTCTCTCTCTCTCTCTCTCTCTCTCTCTCAGAAAAATCAAGGATTACGAAACGCATTGTACTTGGAAATTCAGAAAGCATGCATTAGTGACATATGAGGAGTTTTAGCAGAGATAGTAAAGAGAAGTCTTTATCCTTTACTATGGGCCTGTGAAGTTATTTGACCCCAGAGAGTTTCCCGATTTGTTGCAATTTCATATTGAAACACGGTAGCAAAATGGAAAGTTTTCGCTCGAGTAAATCTTGCCAGGATCTGTTCGCTTCTTACTGACTTAAAATGGAACTGAAATGTGATGAGAACTACATTCACTGCATCTTTTGAATATTTTCGTTTCTGTTTCTTTTTTTCACATCTTTTTAACATTCGGAAGCCTTTAAAGATTTCTCCATGATATTGCAAGAAAAAAATTTTTCTGGTTATATTATCCTTTCGATTTCGTTGACCGAGTTACTGATCAGAATAACAAGATGATGGTGAAACGATGTTCAGCTTTTTAAGAGTTGCATTATATTACATTTTAAAACTTGTGCCAGAAGTCAGGCAGTGGTACATGCAAGATGATAATCTGGTCTTGCAATTGGACGTAAGCGTTAGTGGATTTGTGTTAACGGAGTTTTTGAAATGTCTTTTAAATCTAATTAACGTAATTATCATATCCTTTATAAAATATTTTAGATTTTCTCCTTTGCCAACTAAAGTCAGTCAATCTTTTTTAAGTTAATTATACGAAAGACTACCTTACATATTTTCATAAAGAATTCTTGTTTTGTTTGATGTTATTTGCTCTGGAGGAAACAAGACAGAAAAGAAATGGTGTGACACGAAATCTCCAGAATCTTGGGATAAATCACGCAAACGTCTCAACCTGAAGCCTAACGAGATGTGGCCTTTTACCGTATTCCCGTAGAAACTCCGTGATTGCTGGATAACCGATCTTTTCTGAATTATCATCTTGGTCATAAAAGAGAGAGAGAGAGAGAGAGAGAGAGAGAGAGAGAGAGAGAGAGAGAGAGAGAGAGAGAGAGATAACCTCCTATTGGCTTTTGTAGAGTTGTGGAGGGTAGCCTATTGCAAACGTCACTGCCTGGGGACTCGCTCAACCTCAAGGTCGAGTGTGTCCTGCATTGTCTGCAACCTCACCTTCCTTGTGAGCTAGGAATGAAGGGTGTCGGGATCCTATAGGTTTATCTGCTGAGTCATCGGCAACTATTGCCTATCCCTCCTTGGTCTTAACTTGCTGGAGAAGGGGCTTGGGCGCTGATCATATGTAAAGTATTTCCTTCAGCCTCTAGGATTCTAGGGCATTGTCCTGTTTGGGTATTATCACTGTGCCTTGCCGCTGTGAGCGATCTTTAAACTTAGAATGTCTTTGTGGTGTAATAATCTATGTTTATATAAATTAGTCTAAATTTTTTGGAATGTTACGAATTTTCAACCCATTGTAGGTAATGTTACCCTAAATTATTTCCATTGCGAAGAAAAATATTGAGATATTTCTTGAGTAGAGAAAAGCGTGTTGCCCTTTCCCTTAGCTCCATATTTAAGTTGTTGCAGTCTAAATTTATATATGTGTATGCAAGTGTTAATATGAGCACGTCTACAGATGTATTTGTGTGAGAGCAACAAATTGTAAATCAGGAAACGTGGACTCTTCGAAATTAGCTTGTTTAGGATTCTAGTGTAGACCAAAACAATTAGAGCAGTCAGACAAATTGTAGCGACTGTAGTTTAATGTAAATCTGGGGGGGGGGGGAAATAACTCCCAATTTTCGCACCATATAGTCAAACCATATATATTAAACAAAAGTGGTTCCATATATAGATTTTCACTAATTAATGCAAACAAGTTTGTTGAAGATTGCGGTGAAAGGCAAAGTTTCTAAATGCTTGAGGTGCCGCTGATGACCTTTGTAAGTTTAAAAGCGACTAATGTTATAGGTTTGTATGAAGCTCGTTTACGTATCATTAATTTAGGTAAGAGAATGGGTATGTCAAAGACTATATTACTATTTCTCTCTATGGAAATTCCCTGTTAAGGGAAAAGGCCAAGTCTTTATATATATATATATATATATATATATATATATATATATATATATATATATATATATATATATATATATGCATTTATTTATTCATTTATTTATATGTGTGTGTATTGGGTATAACATGTATACTTTTGGCTGGTTGCCCGATCAGAAAAGCTAAGCAACGCTGTACCGGCTTAGTACCAAGTAATTCGAGACTCCTTCGACACATAATCCCTTATATTATAACATTCATGAGTCAGGCTTCGGGTTAACAATCTCACCTCAAATATAGTATACTTGTCCGGAGAAGTTGCACCTTCGGGAACCGCTTCCTCCAAAGGGAAACTGGCTTCAGTGTTGTTTCCTGGATGTCGCTGACAAAGCAGCGACCTGCCTGACAACAGCTCTCTCTCTCTCTCTCTCTCTCTCTCTCTCTCTCTCTCTCTCTCTCTCTCTCTCTCTCTCATTAATTACGGGGATTTTCAGCATAACATCTTCGAGTCACTGTTTCTCTGAGTAATCGAACCTCCATATTTTCTTTTTCTCTCCTTTGCGTAAATTGGTTCTGAATTCCTTTGCCTGTACATCTCGTGCAATACTATCTATATCAGAAACTCCTTAGATGTGAATACTCTCTCTCTCTCTCTCTCTCTCTCTCTCTCTCTCTCTCTCTCTCTCTCTCTCTCTCTCTCTCTCTCTCTCTCTCTTGAATTCTCGGTTCTGTTTGTGGCCTATTGCCGTCCAAAACAGATACCCCAGAATTGATACACTTTTCAATGATCATTTGATTGTTGTTATGCGACAGATGTTTTAGATCTACGCCCAGCTCCCCCTTTCATATGGTTTCGAAGCTGTCAAGTTGTGCTTGTTTTGAGCCAGGGGCTGTGGGTGGGGTGCAGCTGCTGCAGAATTATTTCCTTCCCAATTTAAGCTCTAGTCCTTGACATGTCCCACTTACGCTCGAACAGAATCTATTTTAGAATCGTTTCTGTCCCTGTGAGTTGTTGAAGAAATCTGGAAGGAAAGGGAATTTATTTCTATAATGCTGTGCTGTTCGGAAAGCAAAAGTTGCCCTCTGATATTGGTCGCCAGCTGCCAATCACTATGGAAAGTAACTCATTAGTACGACACCACCCTCAAGGAAACCGAATATCTTATCTCTCTCGCATGTCATTTCCGAGTCATTATTTTCATCTCTTGCCAAACGGAGGGGAGGTTTAGTAAGTTCCTTCATATTTATATATATATGGTAATATATTCTTGAAGGTAAAGACGTGTATACGCACACGTTATTTGATGGAAACTCATAAAATCAAACCATTTTTGTAATGTATAAATTCTCTCTCTCTCTCTCTCTCTCTCTCTCTCTCTCTCTCTCTCTCTCTCTCTCTCTCTCTCTCTCTCTCTCTCTCTCATCCTAATGCATCAAAGAGGAAAGCTATATGATTAAGTGAGGGACTAAATTCAAGTCTTCGGGCTTTGTTTCTTTTTTTTTTTTATATTTATCCGTCCACAAAATATATCAAGATTAGTTTCGCTATATAGTATTTCTAGATTTTTTAGAATTGAAGGCTTCGACACCCCCAAAAAAGATGCATTTAAATTTTAACATAAATTTTTTTAAATCTTTCTGCGGTGTTGTCTGTGTGCCGTTTCAAGTGATTTGTAGTTTATATTTCAATATACATTAGTCATCAACATATTCTATAAACACAATAACATGGAAAAGTCGATGTTTTTTTTATTCAATTGCTAAACAAATAGGATATTGTAAAGATTAATATCTAGGCAACAAAAAGTTTTGCATGAAGAATTTTATAGACATTTATTTTACGCAAAAACAGTGCCTTTGCTAACCTTTGAACTTTTATGCAAATTTTCATGCTTCGATTCAGACACAACTGAAAGGATTTAAAGAACCGTTTAGTCTACCCAAGTTGAAAAAGGCAATCGATGAAGATGCTAAGACTTACTATTGGAATTAAAATTGTAAAATGGAAATGTTAAAGCAAAGGCAGTAAAAAGTGTGAGAGTCTAGTTCTTTCTTGAACCAAGTTAAACCCCCATAAGCCTAAATCCGACATTTAAACATAAAATAGTTTTTTGGAGCTTCTCAAGGATAACGACTACATCCAAAGAATTGAGGCAACACTGTCTGTAGAATCCTGCCATTCCTAAAAACCGTTGTAATTTCTTCATCGTTACAGGGGGTGAAAAAACGACTGTGAAGCAAATCCTGGTAGATGACTCATAGTAAAGTTGTTTGAAATAATATTAACTTATTACGGTAAGGAATTCTTATCCCTAATAAGATAGAAACTTAATTTTTTCAATTAATGCATCGTGTTGAAATAATGAAATTAATTTTTCTAAGTAAGTAGGTTAAAGTTTGCTTAAAATATGATTTGTTAATAAAACTAGAAAAGTTCACCGTTCATACGTTAATTAACATCCATGACTGATAGAAGATAAACATTCGTCACGGTAACGGTCATTAGGTTTTACAGGTATATCCTTCCTTCCTTTTAATTACCCTCGCCAACTTCGTTGCGAAGGTTATGTTTTGAAAGGTGCTCGTATTCATTTGTTTGTATGTCTGCCTGTCTTTGTGATTGTGATTCGCATAACTCAAAAAACTACTTTACCGAATCTCATGAAATTTTTTGCTATGATTGACCTTGATCCAAGGAGAATTTGATTAGATTTTTGGAGTGATTAGATCAAAAGTCAAGGCCAAGGTCACGAAAGGTTTAAAGCGTCTTTTGGCCATATCGTAGTCAATTTTTATCTGATTTTCCCGAAACTGTTGCCAAAATCTGCATAATTCAATTGCCGGTCTTTTGATATACAACTTTATATAGTGATGCAAATACCCTTGTTCGCGGGTGTTGGTCAATTAACATGCAGAAAGTGCGGGTTTTGTCATTACGTGGCCATTGTTATCCGACTTTTAAGCCATGGTGAATAATTTAGATGAAAAATGTGTTTTGAGTTCAAATACCCACATCATAATCAGTTTTCTTGGTGACAAAAGGGGCGGTGGCGAAAGTATGCGCCATGCCGAGTGCCCGTTCTAGTTATGTTTTGTTCTATTTACTGAAATATTTATACCACTTCTACATTTTCCTGAATCCTCGTATTGGCCACAACTGATTTATTTATTAAAAGAATTCTTAGAAGCTTTACCTGTGACGTAGCCCTGTACGATGGCATTACCTGGTACTCAAAAGATTGCTTCTCGATCCTTATCCACAATGGTGGTGGTTGTTGTTTTTTTTTCTTTTTTTCTGTGATATATATTAATAAGAAACCTATGTGCCTGCCAAACACAATCAGAATAGCTCTTTCGTCGAAAATGGCCTTTAGTTAAGTAAATATGAAAAAAAAGCATTCATGGTACACATTTCTTCCAGTACAGTACGGGGTCCTGACCTCTCAAGCATACTACAGTACTGTGCATCTTCAGTTTGTTCTCTTCACAAACCGTGGTAGAGGATTTTACGTATGACTGATTTTATTATACCAAATTCACCCTGATACAATTTCGGTTTGTTGCGTGTTTTTTTTTTATATCTTCAGTCGAACCCTACCGGCTTATGCCCATAATTCCTTTCTTCGTCGACATCATTTCTTTGGGTGTGTGTGTAATTTTCAAGGTATAGAGACCCTGCGAAAATTTCGAATCATTCGCAAGGTAAAGATCGTATATTTTATATAAACTTATGTGATTGATCTTTCTTAAACGTGGTAATTGAGAGAGAGAGAGAGAGAGAGAGAGAGAGAGAGAGAGAGAGAGAGATAGAGAGAGAGAGAGAGAGAGAGAGAGAGAGAGAGAGAGAGAGAGAGAGAGAGAGAGAGAGAGAGATTCTAAAAGATAAAGATGAAAATGCGTGGTCGTTTCATGTCGTGGATGTGCAGACAATCAGGCAACTTCAAGATTGCAAGTGGTTTGTGGTGTAAATCTATTGTTGCATTTACTTTTTGTTGATTAAGATCTATTAAGAGATCAAGGGAGAGAGGCAGAAATAGCCTAATAAATGTCATCTGATTACTGACCAGCTGAAATGAATGTTTTAAGACCCTCTGGTGCTCTCATATTCATGTCACTGAATATTGCGTCCCCTTTAAGTGACTTGATTCCATTTTTTATTGCGAACTGTTTTAGAGGAAATATCCCAACGGCATTTTTTCTCGAACCCTTTACTTCATCCTTTTTATTTCGATATTCAATTATTGCTTTTGTAAATTAGACGAAACTTACTCGGAGAGGTAGATTGACATTGGAATTCCTGGTACACTTGAATGTTTAAAGGCCGCTCATGAATGGCAGAGGCAAGGGACAGTGACATTGCCTTAGCAAGCTGGACAATGCCTTAGAGACTGACCCTATATACATATGATCAGCGCTCAAGACCCCTCTCCACCCAAGCTAGGACCAGAGAGGGCCAGGCAATGGCTCCTGATAACTAAGCAGATAGATCTATAGGTTCCCCCAGCCCCCCATCCTTAGCTCACAAGGATGGTGAGTTTGCAGCGACCTAAGGAACTAAGGATTTTTAGAGGGACTTGAACCCCAATCTGGCGATCACCAGTCAGGGACATTACCACATCGGCCACCACAACTTCGCTATGATGAAGAGCTCCTAGCAACACCCATAATGCACGGCGAGTTCCACGCCCACCACCTCTGCCATCTCCCTACACTATACGCTTGATTACTCACCGCAAAGTATGGCTGTGACAGGGTGCTATTCTTCAGAGCGAGGTGTGCCTGGGACTCGTGTGTCCAACTGTACCACCCTTTTTATGCCTCTTTAAGCCTTCGGAGAGATTATTAGGGAAATCAGCTGCAAAGTACAATTTTAATTATTTGAGTTTACTGTAGATTATTCTTTGATTTAGCGTATATCATAGTGAATTTCAGTTGTAATATTTCACCATGGGCCCACTTAACCCTTCAGAGAAATTCATGATTCCGTCATCCAAGCTTTTCAAAATATGCGAATTTGACAAAAACTTAGGGTTCATGACCAGTGACATAGTCTTTTCAAATTTGTATTGAGAGAGGTCATGTCTAGGTGAAGCTACATAGTAAGGAAAAGTAAAATCTGCCACAAGGTTGATTGGTATAGAAAGTGATGGGACTAGCCAGACAAAGAACATACAATACAGGAGAAAGAAAAGTGATTGAAAGAAAGATGCATTTTAGAATTAGTTTTAAACACTTTGCAATTCTAGACATTTTTGCCAATGTTTTTTTTTCACGAAAAATATAACACCAAAACTTTTTTTATATAGTGATACATTTGGTGAAAGTTTTACATGAAATTTGGAAGCAAGTATTTTCAGGTAACTTTATCCGGAATCTTTTTATTAACAATTACAGGTGTATGAAATACAGATATCATGTGTATCACGTTATTAGTTTCCCAAAAGTGAGATAAAAGATCTTAGCAATTATTTGCACCTGGATCAGTTTGTATCTGACGTGGGCAGCTCTCCTCATCTCCGCCGTTTTCAATTTGCTATAAATTTCCTCGTCCCCCTCAATTTAAATACATATTTACCATCAAAAAGATTTATCATATATTTGCGTTATCAGATTTCTTTGTTTGTCCGTTCCCCTGAAACGAGGGAGGGGAGACAAGTTATGGATAGAAGGTGATAAATTCTGAAAAGAAAATCTGTTGTAGCTGCGAGGGTTTGAATGACTTTAGCAGTATTCAAGATAGAAAGACTAAGTCGTATTTAAAAAAGGAAATATCTAGAAATGTTCTTTATGTTTTATGTAATTAATAAATCATCAAAGAATAGTAGTTCCCTCTAAATTATTATCCCTGTAATTCTTGTTAGTCTAAATTTAGTGGAAGTCACTCATCGAATAGTATATTTTATATACAAAACATCGAATAGAATTATGTAAGAATCTTCCTTACAGGCGAAGCCTCACCTTAAAAATGAGAAACGAAAGATGAGAACATTCCTCCATGATCGAGGGACAATTTTCTCAATAGGTGAAAAATACAATTCTGGACGTCTTAAGAAACAGGATTTTATTATATAGAGACTGGGAATGAGGATCCTGGATACGGAAGGAGGAAGAGGAAATCTGTCGCCCACACTCATCCAAAACATTTTTTTTTCCCCGTAGGAAATGAACCACTTTAGAAATTCGAAAGAATATGGATGTAATTTGAAGTAGTGTCTGAAAAAGAATAACGGTAAAACATATGAAAAAAACTAAATGAGTTGTTTGAATTTTATGATTTCACAAATGGTAACAGTGAATGATATGAAGAAAGTTCCGTGTAACGATTTTTTTAATGTAACATGATAAGAAGAAAGTTCCGTGTAACGATTTTTTTAATGTAACATGATAAGAAGAAAGTTCCGTGTAACGATTTTTTTTTAATGTAACATTACAGTATGTAATGGAATTCCTTAATTTCATTGTTTAGTCAACTCAGTTTAAATTTTCAAAGTAACGCGAAAGTTACTGAGACTTCAGAAGGTGCGCTTTCTGTGCTTGTGTTTTTTACTTGCCATTTTATTTCACCTTGAGCGGTGAACTGTAGGCATCACTTGCAGTTTGCGGATGTTTACAGCGTCCCTTAGGACCCTAGTTGTCCACAATTTTTAACCTTTTAATGCACCTCCGTTCCAGCTTACGCTCCTCCTTACTGTCTAACCTCTTTGAACTTTTACTTCATAATGCAACATTGGGGGCTTCTCCCTTTTTGCACCTTTACGCTGATTGGCTTCCCGACCCCAGTGCCATGTCATATGGCCCTAATTCATAAATCAAAATTCCAAAATCAGTTATTTAGGCAACTGACTCAAGTTTGTTGTAAGGGCAAACTTAGAGAGGCTTAAGAAGGCCTACTTTCTTTGTGCTTGTGTGATTGAAGAAGGCCTACTTCCTTTGTGCTTGTGTGATTGAAGTACACCAATCTTGCATACGACTCATTCTGGCCACAGCCTCTAGTCTACACTTCATGACATTGAACCTTAATGCCTTTGAGTCTCTTTGATGATTTGTCCATTCAATAGATCCATGAGATTAAATCTGTAATATTCACTAATCAAGAAGCAATTATTTGGAAAGTAATGCATGAAGTGATGAAACAGAATGTTAAAAAATGTTAGGAAACGTCATGATGAAACTTCAAGGTAATTTTTTTGACAAAGGCGACTACAACATCCAATTCTGTTCGTTTGCTAATTGTCACTGAGTCTTCAGACCTATTCTTTTCATAAACTATCCCAAATTTTGCCAATCACCATTTTGTGCTCTAACGGTTGGAATGCACATTGTTCTTACCCGAGACTAAATTGACTTAATTAATCCTTTGTCATTCATTATGCATTTCTCTTATGGATAAATCCTTCTGCTTAAGGTTTGTAAAACATTAGCTACAATTCTTGCACGAAATGTGGTTTCTTCCTGAGATATTTAAATGCAGTGGTATATTTAGAGTTATAACCTGAAGATAGGATCAATATATATATATATATATATATATATATATATATATATATATATATATATATATATATATATATATATATATATAGGCTATATATATATATATATATATATATATATATATATATATATATATATATATATATATACATGTATATATATATTATATATATATATGTGTGTGTGTGTGTATATGTGTAAATATATACATTTATATATATATACATATATAAAATATTTATATATATATATATGTATATATATATATGTATATATATATATATATATATATATATATATATATATATATATGTATGTATATATATATACACACATACATATAAGTACACGAATCCACATTCTGAACTACATAATGCGGAAGGTTTATAGGGCACAATGATCTTTTCTTTCTTTAATCTATAGACACAATTGCAGTTATTAGAAGTGAATATCTGGTAATTCATCTTTTTACAGATAAATCTTATTACATGAACTTTGTTACACTTATTAACACAAGATTAATGATACTGGATACCTTGCAGATATGATTATCATGCTTTTGTGGTGGTGAATATAGGTATCTATGGATTATATTAATAAAATCTCTATCAAGAAAGATTTTAATCTCATTCTTTTCCAAATTTCCTTGTAAGTGTACGTCAGTTAGGTATGAATCCACATGCTTTACTTACGAGACTTTTATATATATTTTTTTTTCTTTTCAGGCAAGTGGAGTTTTCAGTGTTCATTTATAATTGGTGATGTGCGAAAGGTAAGGTGCCCATAAATATATTGATTTAATATTTCTTGTATGGATTGTAATGTGTAAGGGTATCAAATTAAAATTCCAACATTGTTATTGTTGGGAAAAACAGTTGTGTCTGGTCCTTTTTCCCTCTGGTTCTGTCTCTTGTTATTTCCAGTAGGAAGATCTAACATTAGCCTTATATGCCTCTATGAATGTTATTTTTAGCAGCAAAAAATTAGAATTTTAAATTATTATTAGGGTTTGAAACTTTCAACTCGACAACTTACGAATCGCTTCAGATTAATAATTCATGACAGTTTAAGTTTATGGCTTCAAATTAGGAAACCTGGGACTAATTAAGATTAGGACTTCCAATTAGCAATCACCATCAGGTTGGTAATAAAAAATGCTCTCTTTATGACTGACCTCTTTTTTTTTTCCTTAGGATTTAGCATATAAATTTATATTGTAATTCAATGAAAAGTTTAGAGGCTCTGTTCCTCAGAGGAAGTCGTCTAGATTTATTTTTATGCTCTCGAAAACGTACGTGATCGATTGCTGACTAACGGGTTTTAATTTCACACATTTTTTGTCTCATTGTAAAGTCTTTCTTTTAAGAATTACTATTTTATCTTATCTAATTCATTCAGTAATATTTTCTCTGAATACTTTCTGGTAAACACGTCTATTTCATTCAATCATATTTTTTTTAATACTGTTTGGTAAACATGTGTCAAAAATGTAGAAAATGTGTACAAACTAAGTTTATCAGCTTTAAGATTTCATACCAATGTGAACAGCAATAAATTCTTTTATTTGTGGCGGAAAATGAATGAACTAAGTTTCGATCACTACTAAGGTTAGGAGATGAAAGAAAGGGGTATGTTTGGGCACGTTTATTCGTTGAAAACATTCAAAACATGAGACTTGCATCCTTTTATGGGTTTTTAATAAGATCCATTTTTTTTTCTATGATGCAGTGCATTTGAGAGTACTTTTGTCTTATTCCAGTAATGATTAAATTATCGTAGATACGAACCTACCTATTCAATAAGGTATCGAATGCCTGTCCTATCTGCTTGTGAATCTTCTACCTCCTACTGCATAGCCTACTTTTTCATACCTGACCTTCATATGAAAATACATCAATGGATTCGTTAATTACTATCCTATCAATAAGGGTATATGAAGACTGATGTCATCTGTTTTTAACCGAGTGTACTTTTCTTCTATTTTTTTTAAATTACGAAAAAAAATTAAGCTCAAAGCTTCTAAGTTTTATTTTTTATGAATGTTTGCGTTGAATAGTCTGATGGCAAAGGTGTTATGTGGTGTGTTTTATTTAGCTTCATTTTCTGATCCGAGAAATGTGTGGTTCAGTTCTGGTGAAATGTTAAGAGAGGCTTAATAGCTTTTGAATATTTTTTTTTCTCTTTTTTTTTGGTAAGAGCAAAATTTTATTCTCATATTTTTTACTTTTGACTTTTAGAAATTGTTATAATATTTTATTACCATATATTATCTGGATCTAAAGTATTCATTTTTCCATTTCGTTGTTTTACTTCAGTTTTTAATTTCGTCTTTCTTGTAACCATTTCTTACCTTATGTTTTCTCCAAGTAACCACAGAAATTCACAGCAAGAGTTTTTCGACATTTTTATGTCCGTTGTTCTGTTAATATGTTTGTAATTATTCGAGGAGCTTCGTAGTATTACAGTAATAATGAATATGCAGGAAGGTGGTAAAAATAATTGACAATATAAGATATTTGCTATGAAAGAGTTAACTAAAATACAGAGTTAATGTTTACCTCACAGGTCTGGCCAATTCCTTTGTTTCCTACGAGTTAGGTGTTCAGAAAATTTAGCTAAACGACCTTTTAGAATATTTTACAACAAATCAGGATTTATAATTTTATTTAGGCTATGGAAAAAATTTTGACGACTCTTGCCATTTTCAGTGGGAGTGATCAGCTTTGTTTTGGTGACTGTTTTGGTGACTTTAGCTGACACAAATACTGTATCTATATTTCCTTTATCCGTCTATGGTACTACCTAATGACCTTGGGTAAAATTAGTGTTTAGTTTGATCAGATACATCCTCTGGAAACAGGTTTATGAAAGGTTTATTTTTATTTATAATAATCTCTTGGTGGCCCTGGTAGTAGAGCTCTTTAAGGACAAATTCACTTGGGTTCACCTGTGCAAACCGTTCATTCCTTTGAATCTTGGTTCATTATTCCTTTGTCTATGTAATTCTTTTGAAATTCTGCTTAAAGTTTGGCATCTATTGTATGAAAAATCATTTGGGGTGTGTGTATATTATGTGCAAAATGGATCAACCGACGGTCTGAAAAGTATGAAATGCTTGTTTCCGAATTTCCACTGAAATAGATAGATAACAAAACTGGTGAGGCTCTAATGGTATTGTAGGCTAGTTTTTTAATGAGCACAGACTTCAGGGATCTTTAATTTCAGTCCTTCATCCCCACTTGCTTTTATCCATCTCCCTGTCCATCCTCCACCAACTTTCAACTTTACAGTATAACAAAAGTGGTTTCTTTCAGGTACTCCTTGGTATTGAAGGGCCTCCCCTACCCCGTCACCAAGACCATATACATCCATTAATTTCAGTAAAATTCAAATAATATCAAGGTTGCTAATTCCGATGTATTTTCTGGAAAAATAAATCCTAGCTTCGAATGAATGTTGACCTTCAAGATTTTTTTTTTTTTTAAAGGAAAGGTGACGAAAGTAAGATTATTCATCGTTTTCGGAGAAATCTTTCAAGATCTATGGAAATATATTTTATTATTTATGAATTTTCTTTAGTTTTTGAAGGGCTGGTAAACATCCGATTGGATGGGCTGAAAATTATCCTTTGCTCCTTAGTGCGAAGTTTGACTTTCGTAAGATCCTCTTCTTACAATCCTTAGTGTTAGGCAGAAATCCTTTGCTTGTGGTTATGAAATTCGTAAGATTACTCTTGACTATAGTGCT
Organism: Palaemon carinicauda; assembly: GCF_036898095.1. Taxonomy (NCBI): domain Eukaryota; kingdom Metazoa; phylum Arthropoda; class Malacostraca; order Decapoda; family Palaemonidae; genus Palaemon; species Palaemon carinicauda. The sequence continues at coordinate 19,584,389 of NC_090727.1, read as the reverse complement.
GGTTTTGACGGTGTTAATCATTAGGCCCTTGTTATCATAATTCGACACATTTGAGTCTGTGGGTTATTTCAAAGTATTATTTTGAATCTCTAACCAATAGAATGGATAGGGGGTGATTATTGATAGACGCCATTGTAAATTTTATTATATCCTTCTAATTTACCCCTGTTCCTGCTTCCTTTCTTTCACCTCTCTGTAGACCAGTTGTATTTTGCCTCTTTATTTGCCTACCAAACCCCAGCGCCGGGATATATATGCCCATGTTCATGAATCTAATCTAATCCAGAAATGTAATATCTGGTATTCATCAGGTTAGAGTTCTTGGCTCTTTACGTTTCATATATGAGCATAGTATGTGGTTTGACATTTAAAATAAGCTTATTAATCATGCGGATGATGCTGAAATCTTGGAATCGATCACATCTCCCAAATGTTGACCTGTGGCTACTGATCATCTTACCAGAGATCTGGCTAGTTATATTGTAAGGTGCAAATTATGGGGAATGAAGGTAAGTAGCCCGAGGTCAGTAGCTCCTTAACATCTAGAACTCTGTATTGATAGTCTCTTTAACGCTATAAGACTTCAAATTTTTCTTGTTATTCTCGCTTGCAAATTCACTTTTGAGAAACTCATTCGGTCGGTTTCTTCTTCAATTGTACAGAAAATTGGTTTATTGTTTTTTTAAGATATTCAGTGATCACTCAAATTATGATTATTAATAAGTCAAGGACAGTGGATCCCCACCACCCAGATTTTTTCATGACAAAGGTTTCTTTATCTGCATTCAAATTATTCAAAGATCTTGATTGCAAATTAACTTTTGAGAGACATATTCGGTCTGCCTCTTCTTTATTTGTACCAAAAAAATGGTTATTGAGAGTCTTAAAACATTTTGAGGAAATGTTTGAATTAATTTATTTTCATATATTATAAATACTCTTTTCCTGACTGGTCTTTAACTACTGACTCACATTATAACTTTGTTGGACAAAAACTAGGGATCTATTAAATTCCTTATTGCTGCTCCGGCTCAGTCGTTCAATTAGCTCTTTGCACAGTTTGTATAAGATTTTTCATAATTCTGACCATTCATTGCATCCAGATTTTCCCAGACTAAACCATCTACTAGATAATATAAGGTGTGCAGTCAATTCTACTGTGAGTCTTTCCTTTTCTTTCGTGATGCTCAATACTACGCTAGATTCTTGAAGTTTCATCCAGGCTGCTACCAAATTGTAGAATGATCTTCCAAATTAAATAGTTAAGTCTGTGGAATTTCAAAAGTTCAAACTTGTTTAAGATGCTTATTTTTTTAGCTGTTTGATATAAGTTTGATAGTTCATACGTGACTTGTTAAAATTGTTATTTATACGAATGAAATCTATTTTTCTGTGCTTCTATTTTATAGTTTATTCTGTACTTTACATTTCTGCTGCTTGTAATGTTGGGCCTGTAGCATTTTGCTTTTCCATCAGATTTTCATCTTGGCTACTACTAATTATGATGACGATAGCTGCACCATCGTTGAAACAACAAAAACTGGAAAAAATATGAGTAAAGTGCCCCTGTCTTTACCCTAAGTTCAGGTAGTTTATAGGATGAAGAGCTTTGTACTTTTCTTTCTGAAAAACGTCATTGAAGGAAAGAAAGGAGCGAACAATGGTGACCTTTTTCATTAAACTTTCAAGTCGCTGTTCATCCTCACAATGAAACTCCCTTATTTTTAGAGTAAGGCTAAAAGCCTACATCACAATTAGTACTTAGAATCTCTAGAGTCTACATTCCCTTCAGCGAAGAGAGAGAGAGAGAGAGAGAGAGAGAGAGAGAGAGAGAGAGAGAGAGAGAGAGTCTCTCTCTCTCTCTCTCTCTCTCTCTCTCTCTCTCTATGTATGTATATATATATATATATATATATATATATATATATATATAATATATATATATATATATATATATATATATAATATATATATATATATATATATATGTATATATATATATGTATATGTGTATATATATATATATATATATATAACGCCTTTATTCTAATTTTAAAGATTTGTTGTTTTAACACTTGAGAAATTCAATGTATTTGAACTATCTCGCCATAACTGTTTAGGAGATAGTAGTTTTAATACCTATTTTTTAAGACTTTATTGGATGTTATAATCTTAAACTACATTTCTTTTTATTAAATGGAGAATGAAATGAGTTAAATGATACGTAGGGAATATGACTGAGAATGGTAAAAGGCCCTACTTTATTGCTGTAAGTTACCAAATAAATGAATGTTTTAGAGTTATTTTGAAAACTTTAAGTAATATGAAAGAATCAATATAAAATATTGTAAACAATAAAGGCGTTAATTATAAGTACCAATACTCTTAAAATACAATAATAAAGGCAACAGTGCTTGTCAACTCTGATTACCCATCAGGTCAATTAAGTAGAATAAGTGATGAGATATCCACAGATATATTTTCTATTGCGAATGAACTATTTTATTGTATTGGTATGCTTCGATTCTCTCTCTCTCTCTCTCTCTCTCTCTCTCTCTCTCTCTCTCGCGCGTGCCACATGGCTTGCTGAGTCGACTAACTACCAAATACAGTTACCTGTTGAGCCAATAAAGGGCCTTTCACTTCCAGCATCGAACTTGCTAAAACACGCTCTCTCTCTCTCTCTCTCTCTCTCTCTCTCTCTCTCTCTCTCTCGCAAGCTTACTCGAAAATACATACCGTAAAAGAGGGTAGTCTTTTTTCCCGTTTTGTCCGTACTCCCTTTAAAAGGAAAATACGATTGAGTGTTTAACAACTTTCAAAATGTTAATTTTCAAAGGAGGTAAAACGTTGAAAACGGGCATTAAACGAAAATTCAGGTTCAGAGTCGTAAATATCCGATGAAATCTACAATAGTAATGGCATAATTGCAATTCTTTCCTAAATTCGACGTCTTTCCCTCTCCATTTCTGCAGTAGCACGTCCTTCTTTCATTCACTTGGATTTCTCCTTTTCTGTGTGAGATCCTTGGTGAAAAGAGTGTATCCTGCGCCGAGTGAAGGATTAGGTTCCTTTCCTCGAGAACTCCTTTGAAAGATTAAGAAAAATCTTGCGGAGTGGTTTACGTTCGTAAAAAGGGAAGAATAGCCGGCTATAAATCATTTTATTCACTTAGTTATTTTAATTTCAGTAAGAAAATTCTTTCACTATTTTATTTCCTGTGACAGTCTGTAGTAAGAGGGAGGCGAGTCACTTTAAGTTGATTACTTATCATTCCAAAATATGGTTAGGGCAATTTTCTTTTTCTTTTATCGTGAGTATTTTGGTAATCATTTCTGAAATGCTTTAGAAATTTTATTGTTTGTTAAATTGACTTTAATAAATCAAGTCGAGACTTTTATTGACTCGCCCAGTTTCATAAAAGTTCAGCAACCCTAAAAAAGTTTTCTAACATTAAAATTCTTGTCGTGGGGCATTCAGAAAGTACTCTTTCTCTTGGAGAGACGCTCTTAAAGAGGTGTTACTCACTCACTCCCTCCCTCAAGGAAATGCTTTTCCCAGATCTTGACTCTATTTTAGTATTCATAAGGATTCACGTTGTAGGGGAAAGGTCGACGAGAAGGTGCCTTCAACTGCTTGAATCTATCCATAAATGTTTGCAGCTTATATAGTCTCCTACTGTTTTCGCTCTTTCATATTTTCGATATTCAGTAAGCAGATGTTTGATATATTCTTAATTTATTAATTTATGTCAAGTCACCTATTTAAGACGAGGGGGTTTAGTTTAAGCTTTTGAGTTAGGCGTAACTTTATATCTTATTTTTCTAGATAAATAAAAGAAAGGCAGATATGATGAGAACGGAATATGCAATGGAAGATGGAATATCATTTGAAGGAGAAAGGATTACTGAGGTGGAATCACTTAGATATTTAGGAACTCTGATCTCTGATACAGGATCTTTAGAATTTGAGTTTAATGAAAGATTGAAAAAAGCAAATCAGACACTGGCTATAGGTTAAGTAAAATTTTGAAATCAAATCGCCTGAAATTACATAGAAAAATCAGGCTAAATATCAGTTTAGTGAGATCGGTGTTACTGTATAGACATGAGTCGTGGTATGACAATAAAACAATATCCAGCAAATTTTGTGGATTTGAGAACGAAGCCCTCAGAAGAATATTGGGAGTTAAATGGCAGGACAGGTTTAGAAATGAAACTATAAGAGAGATTACCCGAGTGCCATATGTGGATGAGGTCATGGTTAGGGGTAGATGGAGATGGTTTGGGCATGCTCTTCACACTCCCCAAGAGAAATTAGTTCACCAAACTTTGAACTGGGGTCCACAAGGCACTAGAAGAGTTGAAAGACCCAGGCCTACATGGCTGAGGACTATGAAACGTGAAGTAGATGATGATGAATGGAGTAGTATTGATTTAAAAGCTCAAGATAGAGACGACTGGCGAATTCTAACCGAGGCCCTATGCGTCAATAGGCGTAGGAGGAGATGATGATATATATACAGTATATATATATATATATATATATATATATATATATATTTGTGTGTGTGTGTCTGTGTCTGTGTGCGCTGTATACACTCCTAGATTAATGTGTGACATGCAAGAATGACCCTGAGGGTTAATAATTGTATGAGGCACCTTTCATGATGATACTAATTGTCTTCCAGAACTGTCTTTCCCAGATGTTTGTTAACCTTCTTTTCCAAATCATCGGTTGTAATTTTACAAATTACGTTGTCTTCTACACCGTAAGCCGTTTTGCCCACCAATAGTCTTATCGAACAATTTATGTTGGTATTGTAGGTCTACTTGAACAATTCATCGTGATGTTTTGTTGAAACCTCTGTAAATGAAATCCATTTTGTCCCTGTTTATTTTGTGCTGTTTTTATGATGCATAGCCAGGGTTGAGAAATGGTTGAAGTAGTGATATTTGGTTTCATTTGCACTGTTCTTTATTTACAGGATATGCTACTTTCAAAAGTATGATGCTGGGTAACAGCCACATAAACCACCCTCTTCCCTGCCCTATTCAGTTCTTTTGCTCCGTCCTTCCTTTCCACTGACATTCTTTTCTTAACCGCCTTATATCTGGTGGTTTTTCTGTAATTCCCTACTATTTCAATCATTGATGGAACAAAATTCACAAAATAATCTGGTACATAATGGATTTCATTTACCTAACACGCATTAACATTAAAGCATCACGGTAAATTGTAGGAAGTTCCCGTAAACAGTTTCATGAAGTCTGCGGAAAGAAACAAGGGCAACCACGTCATAATGAAAAGAGGGGAAAGCATTTCGGAGTCATAAGATTGCACGCTTTCCAAGAAATGTAGAATTTAGCCACATAGAATATAGAATATTGCTATCATGATTATAAAAGTCTGTCTTAAATGTCGAAAATATTCAGTTACTTATGCTTTCAACACATTTATCCTTTCGATATTAAAATTGAGTCTTTCAAATGCAAACCGAATATTGGTATCGTTTGGAGATCTATTGTTTTATAACATTAAAAGTACATATTTCATTTAGGCAGTATCACTATTCAATTTCCCATACAGTCGAATTAATGTTCAGTATTCCGAATGGATCGAATAAAGTCACTATTTTAGCCGAATACATTTTCTTTACCCATCAACATCTATTTCCAATTCTAAAAGTTTTATTCATCCAAGATTTTTGCATTAACTTTTATACTGTAACGATACCTGTTTTCATATTCAGTATACTTGATGAAGAGCTGTGATATTAAATGGATATGAAAAAATGCCAAATTATTATCATTGCTGAACCCTCCCATATACACTGTAATATTTATTTCAAAAAATAAACTGCGTATCATTCAAATTTCTGCCTATACAACTGAATTCTAGCCCATATTATCTCATTTTTTTCTCCATACTCCTGCTATTGAAATAATTCGCACTTCCTATTCTCAAGAAGCTGTTTTATATAAGGTTGGTAGTCTTTCCCCTATTTAGATTTCGGGTGACCCTAATATTCAGTCAGAAGGGATCTACTGGTTGTCAGGCTGTGCTAGAACCTTGGAGTTGATAAATATAATTCAATTCCTTTCCCCTGAGCTACAGCACTTGTCAGTCTCCCAAGCTAACCACTTTATGGACATACGTTAAAATTTTTATTCCTTTTTTATTTCATGTATAATTTTTACTTCTTTTAAGGAATAAGTGAGGTAGTCCTAATAATGTTGAACCTGATAATGTCATTTACTCCGAAATTGCCTATATTAAAAGCTTACGATTTCGTGATCCCGATCTCGCTTGTTCATCTGCTTACTTTCAGATATTATTGATATGATTATTATTTTTATTGTTATAATTATTATTCTTAGTAGTAGCTGTAGGCATAGAAGTGGTATAATTGCCTATAAAATCTGTCTAGATTTTATTTAATCCTTTGGCTTTTGAATTCATCTATTTTCAATTCTTCCTCTGATTATTATTATTATTATTATTATTATTATTATTATTATTGTTGTTGTTGTAGTTATTATTATTATTATTATTATTATTATTATTATTGTTGCTGTTATTATTATTATTATTACTATTATTATTAAAATTGCTATCATAGTCGACGACTCCATCTTGGTAATTGTCTTTCTCTCTATCATCAAATACATGTGCTTTGTTTATCGATGGGCTGTTGTTACTTTGAATAAGCTATTCATGATATAACTCACTTTAATTAACGAACCTTGTAAAATTTAATTAGTTTCAGACAATCAGAATTGAGATGCAATGAACGTATTTTTTTCTGTGGTGTTTTAATTTTTCCTTATGCAAGAAATAGACCAAGAATAGTCGATTATTTTTGGTCAAGTTGTAGCTGCAAGGGGGTGGGGTGGAAGTTATTTGAGTCTTTCGGGGCCCAATTTCCCTTTCTAATGACATTCTCGTTTCGTAAAGCCAGGAAAATCTCAACGGTCAGGTTTTCTGAAAAGCCGAAATTATGAAATTCCTGTTCTAAAAGTTAAGGTCTGAACTCCTATCGATACGCTTGATAAGTGATCTGCCGTATTTATGAATGGGATGAATCCCGAACCGAAGTTGAATGAAGTTGCGCCCGTATATTGAACAAATAAAACAGGAACTGAAAGGCGAGGCAAGGGAATATTTCGAAATTTTACGGAGCTTGCTTCTCTTGAATAGAAACCTTGAAAAACGGTGAACTCTTTTTCTTAGGTTAAACCTTGAACAATAGTTGCATTTGAATTCTGAATAGGGAGAGGCTACGCGATTTCGATAAGTTGAAAGTCACCTTTCATCTATTTAGACTTAAGAATGTTGGAATATGAACGATTGAGTAATTTTCATAGATCACAATATATATATATATATATATATATATATATGTATATGTATATATATATAATCTATTATGCCCATATCAATAGAGTGATCGAGATGGGATGTTCCGATCCCAGGGAGCAAGGTCCTTCAAATATACTCCGAGTATATTTAAAATGCCTTGCCAGGGATGTTACTCACCGTCTCAAAGCTTCGGTCAAGTTATCTTCATCCAGTTTACTTCGCATAATTGGGTCCGATGGTGGGAGAGTGATTCCGGATTGAACGGTTGAAAGTTTGAACATGAAGTGCATTTCCTGTAGATTATCGTTTTGCATCGAAAATAAAAATATGTACACAGCTTTTTTGAAGTTATGACAGTCGTAAATGAGGAAGAAATAAAAGACAAAGAAGGAAGGTTGACGTGGTGTTTAAAGGAAGGTAAATACGTTTAGGAAAATTATTGCTTGTTGAATGATTAATCCGAGAATATCCCATTAAGTAAATATCTACGTGCATGTTACATGATCAACCAATTATTTGAAATCCATTTACGTCAAATGAAAATTGAATTAAAACATGACAATTAATCACTGAACAATTTCTTTGAAAGATTAAGTAGATAAAAAATAGTTTTCTTCTGACGGTCATCATTTATAATGCCGAATACTAACTATAGTTTCTTTTTTTACAATGTGATTGGTTTATTGATTGAGTGGGTGATGATGTGATACTTCGTGCCTGTAATAATTAGACGAAGTGGGCTATTTTCTAATGATTTTATCATTGATTAGTGAATCCCTGAATTGGTTAAACAATATGCCTATTGGCGGATCAGTTCGTTAACTGCTATACTGATCTATTTTTGTATTTGCGTGTTTTCTCTCTGAAAGATTTTCTAATAGAACCAGTTGTTATGAAGCCTCAAGACATAAGAAGTAATCTCCCATTACCTATTGAAGCATCAATATTTACATCTGAACTATGTCATTTTGATAGAAATTAACATTTGTAAAACAATTGAAGATTTAACGAATATAAATTGCCATTTGTTCTGATTCGAGAAGTGTCATAGAAGCCCTCAAAGATTATGCACATAGGAATCAGTTGGTATTTCAGATTAAAGACCTACTGTACTAACAAACTCTATTATCAAGTGGTAAATATTGAAATATTCTGGATTCCAGCCCCTGTTGGTGTTGCTGGTAATAAAAAAAAAAAAAATACCTCTGCTAAATCTGCCATAAATTTACCACAACTTGGCATTAAATTCCCTGTTAGTGACTATGTAACCACAATGTATCATTTTATAATAGGAAAGTGACTCACTATCATGAATAATGAATTGGAATGTAATAAATTGAAACAAGTGAAAGCAATTATTTCTCAATTGGAATCATCAGACCAGAAAGACAAAGGACGGAAGTCATTATGGCATGAATAAGTATCGGTCTTACGAGATTAACCCATGTTTTTTTTTTCTTTTTTTTTATAAATAAATATATAGAAGCATAGGTCTAATAGATAAATTTTAAGAATGTATTCATAGATTTTCATTTCTGATATTTTATTTTATCACAGATTTAATATATATATTTTCCCTCCTGCATTTATTCGGGCCAGGTTTGTAAAGTCAAGTTTGACTCCTTGAGTTTGGTACTCTCCTCCCGTTTAATGATTACTAAGAATTTTATTTTTATTTTTTTCAAAATTAATCATTCAAGACGTTTCAGTTATTTCCTTATTTGATAATCAACAGTTTGATAAATGTTATTTTTTTTTATTGTTTCATAATTATTTTTTGATAGCAAACCACCTTCAGATTTTCCCTTAAGTACGACTGTCCAATACATCAAGAAATTACACTTTTCTCACCCTCTTTCATTTAGCCTTTTCTGAGTCTCCTTCTAACCACGATGTCTCTCCAAGGATGAGTTTGTCGAAGGGGAACGTGAAACTCGACTAAATCTCTCCTGTCGAAGGAATTTTCTTGGACCACCATCTTCCTCAGATTTAGCCTCGAGTAGTTTTCCGGCCCCCTTGCTGTCTTTACTTTCTCACATGTTTTCCACGATTTAAACTGTATCTTACATGGTTTTTTACGGAACTTGCAATTGGATGTGTTGCGTATTTATTTGATTTAGTTGAAAATTCTCATGTGTTTCGTGTCCGTATTTTTGTTGATGAATTTCCCCTCCAATGTTATGGACGGTCAGTTTTGCTGTGTTAAACACTACCGCCAAAATAAGGCCATACTTTTTGGAGGCTATATTTTAAATGAATCCCTAATAAAACGTCCTTTCGGAGTGAATTGGGAAAATTAAAAAAAAAAGGAGAGAGAGAGAGAGAGAGAGAGAGAGAGAGAGAGAGAGAGAGAGAGAGAGATCAAATCAAGTAAAAGAGGAACTGTATCGTTTCCTCTTTCATCTAAAGAAAACTTCCCAGAATTGTCTCCTTAATGCCTCTGCAACTCAAGTATTTGAAGTTAGAAGTTGGACAGACAGTATCTCTCTCTCTCTCTCTCTCTCTCTCTCTCTCTCTCTCTCTCTCTCTCTCTCTGGAAGGATTTTTTAATTTGTTTCTCACTCTACCTAAAATTATATTCTTATTTCGGTGGTTTATTGTCATCGTGGTGGAACCTTTATCATGTTCTATGCAATGGTGAGAAACTTTTTTCATTTAAAAAAGATCAAAATTTTTTCACGTGGTAATAAGGAAAAATTGTTTTACCTTAATAGAGACTATGCTATTTCTTTTTTATTATTTTAGAAAATAGTAGATCTTATTAAATTCTAATGATAAAATTCATATCAAAAGTAGTGATTGTAATTTTGAGTATTATCATTATTGTGTGTTTTATGAGGCGGTGGGAATGTGCAAGCATTCACTTTAAGGCTTACTCTTTAATTCCGATTTTCCCTTTAAAAGTTTTGTCCCAATAGATTTGTTTATCTATTGGTATGGGAAGACCTTAAAATGCTTAAAGCATAAAAAACAGACGTACGAATCAACTTTGTATTATTCAACTCATTAAGTTCCCAACCAACCTTGATTATTACCTTGTAAGTGTAGTATGTATATCATCATCATCAGCCGTCATTATTTCACTGCAGAACCAAAGCCTCAGACATGTCCTTCTACTTGCGTTTGTTTATGGTCTTTTTATGCCAGTCCATACCTGTGAACTTTCTTAGTTTGTCAATCCATCATCTTCTCTTCCTTCCCCTGATTCTTTTGCAATCTCTACGGAGTATTTCTGTATGCTCTGTTTAATTATTTTTTCGTATTTATGTTTATGCCAGACAAATTTCACTTTTCCTCTCATATTTTCATTTTCAACGCTTTTAAATGGTGTTTGTTTAATTTGTAATCGTTTCCCCCTGGAAAATTTATGTGCCAAGGGGCGTGAAAAATTCCAGTTTCCTGAAATTGCCAAGTTAAAATCCCCCATATTCATGGCAGCGGCTATTTACGTATATTTTCTGAGCTGGTCCAATATGTATGCAAATTTGGTTTTTTCTTTAAAGTTTTTCTAACATTTCTTAAATATTGCAATATTTAGATTGATTGATTGATTGTTTTGAAGTTTTCAGGCATCCTGATTTCTAAGATCATTGACGTCGATATCATTTATTTTATATAAAAATTAATAGAATATTCAATTTAAACCATAAAAGTTGAATGTCATTATAGAAGTTAAATAGTTTTCAGAAGACCTGCTTCTGAAATAAATCTAAAAATGCCTCTCGCATAGTAGGACACATCATGTCCAATAATCTTAGCAAGGATGAACCTGCCATCCTCACCTCAAGCCTCAAACAGATATCTGTTTCTTAAGTTATTATAATTAGGGCATTCGGTCAACAAATGCCTCACTGTCAAGGGTATCAAACAGTTGTCGCAATACAGTTGGTGTTAGCTCTTCAGCAGAAACTCGTGTGTCAACCGAGTGTGACAAATAGGGAGACGACAAAGAATCTTCCCCCATTTTCGGGGCATCATGTCATACCTCCAAGGAGATATGACATTTGTTACTTCTCTCATTTTATTGCCATCTAGACTATCCCAGTGCTGTTGCCATTTATTACAATACAATTTCTTGATGTTAGGTAGGAAATCATTTCAGTGAATGGGATACCTTCTTGGTAGCAACTCGGATGCCGCATTCTTCGCCAGTAAATCTGCCTTTTCCTTCCCACACACACACCTACATGTGCTGGAACCCAACAAAATCGAACCATTATACCCTCCCCGTCCAATAATAAAAAGTCATTCTAAAATCTAAAGCTTGAAGAACCCTCATTGCATCACTAAAAATTGTAAAATTACCGTCCTTTTCCAACGCTATTTTCTCAATAGCGGTTAGTATGCCATACAGTTCGGCAGTGAATATGGAAGCTGTTAGAGGAAGTGCACCCCTACAATTAAAACCATTACTATGTACTCTAAATCCAACGCCAGCATCAGATTTGGAGCCATCAGTATACTTAAAAGTCGATCCCCTATGTTCTGCAACATGTTCCATAAAAAGGGACCTAGATTGTAAGTCAGTTATATTCTTCTTAACTCCAATAAAGTATTTACATAAAGATACCTCTGGTAATTTCCATGGAGGCGTTGATGATACCTTAAATGGAAGCTCCTTAATTCTAATTGTATCAAGACTTTAATGATTGTTTCAACCTAAAGCCATAAGGTTGAGGATATTTTGGGTGCAACTCAAGGTATGTTGAGTCCCTTACAAGGCTTGCAGTCTGAAAGGCTAAAGAATTAGGAAGTCTCTGCAATCTAAACCAATACCGAATAATAGAAGACATTCGTTAAAGGTCTAGTGGCAACTCTCCAGCATCAACAAGGAGACTTGGGATAGGCGATGTTCCAAACGCTCCTTTGGGCTATCTAATACCAGCATGATGTATTGAATCTAGTATTTTTAACCGGCCTGGAGTGGCTGAAGAGTGTATTTCACATCCATAACTAATTTTGGAAAAAATCAAGGCCTTGTATAATTTTAGAATAGTATTGCGGTCTTCCCCCGTGATGTATGGGACAATACTTTTAAAAGATTCCGAGCCTTAAGATATTTAGCTTTTAATGCTTTTAAGTGAGAAACCCATGTAAGCCTACAACCAAATATCAAACCTAAAAATTTAGCTACCCTTACACATGGGATCCGTTGATCTTTAATGTATATATCCGGGTCTGGATGTACTCCCCGAATACAACAGAACTGGACAATAGTTTTACTTGTCGAGAACATTCATATCGGCCCACGGGAAAATTTTGTTAATTGAGAGTTGTATTTTTCTCTCAACCATTGCCTTTCTAGCTCTAGCAAATGATATGGAGAGATCATCCACAAATAATGTTGAGAGAACATCCCGGGAAATGACTGCGGATATCCCATTAATTGCTAGTTCAAACAGGGTTACACTCGGCACACTACCCTGAGGAACTCCTTCTTCCAATATTTAGATGTAAACAAGTTTGTATATGACCTAATACCGTATTCCTACGTGATTGACTCTTAATCTATCTTTTTATATTCTTGCTAAGTGCATTCCTTTCCATAAAATAACGTTTTGTAGTACTGCATTTCCTCTGTGCATTAATAGCATAAAGGGGATACATATTACAATTTCCTTTAGTTGAATGTTATTCCCCTTTCCTTCAACCACAATATGTAGCGATGCTTAAGCGTGAATTTTCCCTCTCGTTTTTCAAAGGTTACAAAAAACGTTTTGAACTACGGAATTGTACTTCGTTATCCTTTAACCTCTTTGGAATATCATCAAATACAATATCCTGTTACTGATTAAATTATCAAAGAGGAGTCAAATGATATTTTTAACTGGATTAAGCCTCTTCTTTTCTCTTGCTATTCAGTTTTATTTTACATAATTTAAGATAAGGGTAGCCAATTCTGTTATTTATCTCTTATTGTGAACTTATTAAAGGGTGTTGAAGGCTTGGGCCTGAATTGGCATACTTGTCTTTGCCGCCAAATGCCAGCTGGCAAGTTCCTTCTCTTGCTAGAGATGAAACTACCAAACAATCATAATCTTTATTTCTTTATATTTGTTATAATTTGTTCTTTTTTTAGTTTTTGTATTCATCACTAGTTTTACTTTGAACTAAGTAGTTCTCGATGTTCTTCAAGTGGTCGAATCTAAGACGGCTATTACTCCACCGTCATCTAAACAGGTTTGGAAAGCAAGTGGTATTTTCACACCAACGAAAGCTATGGAAATATTAGAGGGGGATTTGTTTCCTTTTCAATATATATTCAAATAGTTTATCTTGGATTACATAGGCTAAGATTTTTTTTTACCTAAACACATACTTATATAGCCTATAAGTTTATGTACATACACACATACATGCATATATATATATATATATATATGTGTGTGTGTGTGTGTGTGTGTATATAGATAGATACAATATATATATATATATATATATATCAGTGAGATAGCGCTAGTCTTGCATTCACAAGGTACTTAGTTCAATCTTGGTCCACCACCCACTATTCTATCCAGCTCCGAATGGTTACCATCCTTAGCAAGGGTAAAAAAAAAGTTCACGGAGCTTGCATTCTCATCGATAAGGACCTGAGAACAGGATGGTTCTTCTAATGCTTGTGCCATCCCTTATCGAATGGAAAACAGGCATGTATACACAAACACACACATACACACACACATATATATATGTGTGTGTGTATATATATACTATATATATATATATATATATATATATATTTATATATATATAGTGTGTGTGTGTATTGGTCATGTATGTGCACATGAGAAGGAACTACGTGGTAGAAAAATACCAATCATTTGTTCTATTGTATACTAAATATATGTAATTAGAATTCTATTTTCGTGTAGCTTAGTACACTAATTGCATGATATTCCAAGTTTACGTGTATAATGTTTTTATATATTTATACATTACTTCAGGACATTTTGACTCATTTCGTTCAAGTTTTTTAGTATAAATATGAAAGAAACGTTAAAGAAACCATGCAGCTAACCGTTATGCGAAGGGTTCTTGGCACAGGTTTTAGCTAACCACAAAATACGTGAATTGATATTATATTTGTCATAATCTATACTAGATGCAAGTAGTGTTTATGTATAAGCACGTGTAAGTATAAGATATTGACGTTTGATACATGAAAATTAGATTTTACCAGATAATCCATCACACTTCAGTTATACAGCCTCGCACAGTTCACATAGGAAAAAAATATCTTAAATAGCTGATTCATTCCAGTTAGCTCAATCCGAACATAATTTATGAGGAATTCAAACGTGAAAGACGCAAAAACTGTTAACTCCCCTGATTGATTGATTAAAAGTTTTCAGGCATCCTGACATCTAAGGTCATTGTCGTGACTCCCCTGAACATAGAGTATGTACCTGCATATATTACGATTATTGCCACACGATGTCTTGTAGCATTAAGACGCAACTATACGTATATAGACCAGTCAATAAAAGGACTATCGTACGTTCAGTATTTTCATATTTCTAAAACGGTTATCAATATGACTAATACGTCTGCGCCTAGTGGAATACCTCTTCCTATAAAACATTTTCCTATTATTTAACATTTGCATCTAGCTTTTGTCTCTCCCATCCGAATTTGAAACGAATGAATTATATAGAGAATAAGAATCTAAATGTATCAATCTTTTAAAATAATTTATATCTATATTCATAAATCTCAATCATTATCTACCCATCCTTTATCCTTCCGGTTGACTCGGGCCTCTCATCGTCATGACCCAGATCTGTGAACATTTCTATTACTTTTTCATGTCAAGGATGACCTCTGGATTTCCATAACATTTAAGCATTAACTACAACATATACGTTTTATATCCTTGATAAGTATTAACTCTCTCTCTCTCTCTCTCTCTCTCTCTCTCTCTCTCTCTCTCTGTAAACATTTACTACTACATATACGTTTTATATCCTTGATAAGTATTAACTCTCTCTCTCTCTCTCTCTCTCTCTCTCTCTCTCTCTCTCTCTCTGTAAACATTTACTACTACATATACGTTTTATATCCTTGATAAGTCTCTCTCTCTCTCTCTCTCTCTCTCTCTCTCTCTCTCTCTGTAAACATTTACTACTACATATACGTTTTATATCCTTGATAAGTATTCTCTCTCTCTCTCTCTCTCTCTCTCTCTCTATCTCTCTCTCTCTCTCTCTCTCTAGGCACAGCCAATAAACCTGACATCATAGTTCGATGTGTATCAAAGTGATATCAAGCAGACCTCATCAAAAGCACGTTGTTCATTAACTTCCCACAGAGGTTCAATTAGCGGACACGCCCCTTCTTCCTTTCATTAAAGCCTCGAATGACACTTGAGGAAAATTAATTTATGAAATCGAATGGGAAATTACGATTCTCGCTTGCAGGAAAGAGTGGAAGACAGTTTTGCAAAATTTATATAGAATTTTGTAGTTTGGCTTTACTACCTCAGCGTTGGAAGATTTTTATTGCAAAGTACAATTACTGTGTGCGAATACCGTGAAAAATTCAGTTGTATTCGCCAGTTTTAATGTTATGAAGATAGAAGATAACATTTTTGGATTTTGCTTGTTTCTTGTGTTATAAACATAGTAAATCAAACGTGATAGAAGGGAAATTTAATAGAGTATACTTAAGGAGGGTGGGTGGGTGTTCGGTGTACACGAACACTATGTTTATAAAAACCCGTGGAAGTGGGGAAAAAAGTGTTTTAATACTATTTTGATTTTTCCATCACATTTCCTCCTTTGCTCTCGTCTCTTACTCCCGGTTTTTATTTATTCCTCCCGAGATGTTTCTTGAGATATAAGATTTCCTTCATCAGCTTCAGGTAAGAAACTCCATTCTTGAACAAATTAGGGTGAAGGATTATTAAAAGAAGAGGACTTTGCAGAATACGTTATGTTTCTAAGTTAAGTGGACAAGTCTTCTTTCAATTTAATGAATTTCCATGACTTTCTCTAATATTTTGTTTTATCTAAGGATATAACTATTTCAGTATTTTTTTTTTTTATTTGAGATAGACTTAATATATTTTTCTTCACTTTCAGCCCTCCATATGCAAAGATCTTTTACCCCGTTCATTACCACTCGTAGATATAATATTGTTGTTTGTATATATACTTGTCAGGCCCTCTCAGAAGCTTTCGACCAACCCAGTCTCCGACTGTCTTAAAGGGACTTTGGAACGGTATTTGATTGGTGAAGCAAAATTGCCATCCTCATTTCTAATTTATGCATTGATATGGTAGTGTCCCATTACAAAGCGTAGTATTCATTAATAAAAATTATATCCCAATGGAGAGAGAGAGAGAGAGAGAGAGAGAGAGAGAGAGAGAGAGAGAGAGAGAGAAAGAGAGAGAGAGTACTCTTACACTCCAGTGTTAAAGCAGAACTGTTCGTAGTATGAGTAATATTCTAAAATTGGGGTACCAGAAAAGGGCCTGAAATGGAGAGAGACCATTTGTACTTTTATCTGCCGTAACATATAATATTGGAGAAAAATGAATGGGAGTTAGTTGAATTCAAGCTCTCACTGATTTTAAGTTTTCTTGGCCTTTAAAACAATGGCTTATCTATCTATAACCAACACGTTATGTGGAAGAGTGACAATAATTAATTGTGGGTTCTGGAGTGAAGGCCCCAGCTAATTGATACTGGGGTCCCCCAAGGGATGACTAGGTAAGATTACTTGAGATTTAGTTAGATTGAATGAGGACAGGCTGGAGTTTTAGATTTTGTTGAAGCATACATTTAAGTGACTGACTTTTGGGTATCTTTTATCTAATATAAAAACGCCGAATCACTGAACTGGCCTTGAACTAGATACGCACATGACACTCATCATTGTTGTAGGCTTGAGTATCAACTCGATGATGCCTAATATTTTGTCTCGCAAAATTTCATCGGCTTCCACTTAGCTTTGGGAATTTTTCAGTTTTCTTCATCTTCCTTTTCATAAGTCTTTTTATTGTGCTTTTCTGTCTTTTTAAATTCTCATCATTTTCGCTTTTATCTTTCATTCTGTTGTTGGAGCTACGACCTTCAAAATACAGTTAATTTCAAATTCAGGGAAATATGATTGCCCAATTGGTTCAAATTCCCGGCTGGATATTCCTGCGTCCGGAAGTTTACTCTTGAATGATTATTTTTTGAAACGATGCTGTTTGATGTGTAAAATTGATGATATTGGTGAAGAGAGAATGGATCATTTGATTAAAGTAATTTTGCTTTGATGATATTCCTCTAAAGATTTAGATATTAACATATCTTATTTTTATCTGAGAATATTTTTGTTTTTATCTTCATAAATTTCAAGTTTTTTTTTTTTTTTGGCAAAGGTAATTTATTTCCAAAATTCATGAGTGAAATTAGCTAAGCTTCTCTGATGGTTTCCAGGTAGAAAGATTCTCTGTGCTATGAGGGAACAAAGCTTTCTCTTTGTTCTTCTTCTGAGAAGGAACATAATTTATGCACCCGGGAAGGGTGTGGCTTTTCTTTATGAAGAGTTCCCGCATCTTCAAATCACAATGGTAGTTAGGGGTAATAGTTGAATATATCCAGCGGATAATTATGATGAATTATATCTGTTATTATTCTGAATCTTGTGTTTACAAATGAAGTTTCTTAGTGAAGTGACAAGTTTTTACTTGAATTGGAGTTACATTTTATTTGGGGAAACATCTTATCACCTTAAAGTTGACCATCGTTACTGATTAAGATGTTATTGTTACCTTTCCCAACGAATTTGGAAGGAGGTTATGTTTTTCTCCCCTGTTTTTTCGGAATAGCAAGAGAAAAGAGACTTAATCTTGTTAAAAATTATTATTTAACTCATCTTTGATAATATAATGTTTAATGATAACGAAATACAATTCCGTAGTTCAAGAGGTATTTTGTAACCTTTGGAAAACGAGAGGGAAAATTCATGCTCAAGCATCGCTACACATTGTGGCAGAAGGAAAAGAGAATGACATTCAACTAAAGGAAATTGTAATGTGTATCCCCTTTATACTATTAATGCACAGAGGAGATGCAATACTACAAAACATCATTTTAATGAAAGGAAATTATCTTACATAAATATAACAAAAAAATTTAGACTAAGCGTCAATCACATAGGAATACGGTATTAGGTCATATTCAAACATATTTTCTCTAAATATTGGAATATTAAGAAATGTTACAAAAATACAAAAGAAAAAACCAAATTTGCATACATATTGAACCAGCTCAAAAAATATACGTAAATAACCACTGCCAGGAATATGGGAGAATTCAACTTGGCAATTTCAGGAAACTGGAATCTTTCACACGCCCCTCTGCACATAAAGTTTGCAATGGAAAACGAATACCAATTAAACAAATGACATTTAAAAAAGCTGAAAATTAATATATGAAAGAAGTGAAATATATCTGGCATAAACATAAATCCAAAAATATAATTAAACAGAACGAATAGAAATACTCCGTAGAGATTGCAAAAAGTAAAAAAAAAAAAAGCAGGGGAAGGAAGAGAAGATGATGGATTGACGAGCTAAGAAAGATTCTCCGTGTAGACTGGCATAGGAAGACCATAAACAGACGCAAGTAGAAGGACATATCTGAGGCATTTGTTCTATAGTGAAATAGTAACGGCTGCTGATGATGCAAATACTCCACTCATTATTGTTATTATTATTATTATTATTATTATTATTATTACGCTACAACCCTAGCTGGAAAAGCAGGATGCTATAAGCCTAGGAGCTCCAACAGGGAAAAAAGCCCAGTGAGGAAAGGAAACAAGGGAAAATAAAATATTTTAAGAAGATTAACAACATTAAAATAAATATCTCCTATATCAACTATAAAACTTTAACAAAACATGAAGAAGAGAAATAAGATAGAACAGTGTGCCCGAGTGTACCCTCAAGTAAGACAACTCTAACCCAAGACAGTGGAAGACCATTGTACACAGGTGATTTTGGAGCGTCCTTCTAGATGAGCTGCTTACCATAAGTAAAGAGTGTCTTCTACCCCTTACCAAGAGGAAAGTGGCCGCTGAACAATTACAGTGCAGTAACCCTTTAGGTGAAGAAGAATTATTTGGTAATCTCAGTGTTGTCAGGTGTATGAGAACAGAGGAGAATATGTAAAGAATAGGCCAGACTGTTCGGTGTGTGTGTAGCAAAGGGAAAATGACCGTAACCAGAGAGAAGGATCCAATGTAGTACTGTCTGGCCAGTCAAAAGACCCCATAACTCTCTAGCGGTAGTATCTTACATGACAATAATCAAAGTTGGTGGGGAACTTAATGTTTTGAATAATGCAGAATCGATTCGTACATCTTTTTTAACGCTTTAAAACATTTTGAGGTCTTCCCCAACCAATATTTAAACAAATCTGTTAGGTAACTTTCAGCGGAAAAAGGGTACACTCGGGAACGCTGTTGTCTTGTGTCTCTTCCACTTGTTTTGTTAAAGTATTTCATAATTATATAGAAAATATTTATTTTAATGATGTTACTTTTCTTAAAATATTTTATTTTTCCTGTTTCCTTTCCTCACTGGGCTATTTTCCCTGTTGGGGCCCCCGGGCTTATAGCATCCTGCTTTTCCAATTAGGGTTGTAGCCTAGCAAATAATAATTATAATAATAATAATAATGAAGAATAAGCCTTAAAGTGAATGCTGCATCTTCCCACCGTCTCATAAAAACATACAATAATGATAATAATCATAATTACATAATTTTTATCATCATTAGAATTTAATATGATCAACTATTTTTTTTTCTCTTAAATTACAAAGAAAGAAATAGCATAGTCTATTAAAGTGAAAAAATATTTTCTTAATGTGACGTGAAAAAACATCTTATTCAAATGAAAAGGCTTCCCTCATCATCACGTAGAACATAAAAGGCTTCCCACTACAATAACTATAGAAACCGAAATAAGAATAAGATTTTAGATAAAGTAAGAAACTAATTAAAGAGAGAGAGAGAGAGAGAGAGAGAGAGAGAGAGAGAGAGAGAGAGAGAGAGCCTCTTTCATCAAAACAAAACCTCTCTCTCTCTCTCTCTCTCTCTCTCTCTCTCTCTCTCTCTCTCTTAAATTTTCAAACTTTTTCTTGTTGATTTTTTTTGTAACACTATATACCTCATTAGGTTGCTGTGCTGATAAAACTTCGTTGAAAATTTACTCTGATTTGCGTGTTCGCAGGTATAAAATTCGATATCGCACTCCGATAGGACGTTATATTAGCAGTTTATTTACCACAATTACTTGCAGAAAGGTAGTCTTAAAAATATACCCTTTAAAAGTATGGCCTTACTATAAGATACATTTAGGTAGATTTGGAAGTAGTGCTACATTGGACATATATAATGAAGTTATTTGGATATGGCGTAGGAAGCAGGGTACAAGAGGTACTCGAATATAGCAATACCTGAGGTGGTTGTATCATGAGGAGCATATGTTGCTGCCCCATTTCCTAACAATACAATGTTCAGAAACGAATGAATGGGATTATCATCTGTGGCCAAGGATGCCAGAGAACTTCAAATCATTCATTCATTCATCAGTGGTCAAGGCAACCTCTGGCGTAAAGAGAGCAGCAGTTGCAGTGTTGATTTTCAAAACTTTGATAATCTGTGGCTGTTTATCCTAATGTGACTCTTCTATCACGGTGATGGTTTTACTTATCCGGTTGCAACACTATTTAAAGGACAGCCGAATATTTCGAGATTCCAGATTAAATAACACCATTCTCATATTTGTCGTCAATTTCTAATTTGTAGAAATCAGATCTGATAATAATCGGATAATAATTTGATCATCAATTTACAGCTTCTTTATTCATCAAGTTTTATTCAATTCCTTCCCCACGGATATTTTCGTTGCTGAAAAAACCGTTAAGAATTTTGATATTGAGGTTAACTCATCCAAACGCAAAACTTTCGAGTAAATTTACAAGGAAATTGTTGCAAAAGCTGTGGGGGTAAACACTGGTGTGTTTATACGTAACGAGAAAATGATGCAAAAGAACAGATCTAACAACAAACAACGTTGTATCAATGAAACATCAAATAGTTCAGGAAACTCACAAGTGGATTAATACATGTTTACTTTGTGTTTCCTCCATACATATATATATATATATATATATACGTGTGTGTGTATTCTAATAGACAAAGTATTAGCACTCAGCAACCAAAACTGTTACCGAACAAACATTGACAAAACTGCAGGATCTCACCTTAATCAAGGGCCAAATGAAGGGATATGTCCTACACAGGGATATCTAACTGAAATTATGACATTAACGAAGTGAAACGATCAAATTTGAAAAAAAGAGATTTAAAAAATTTTGAAGATTCTTGAATCCCCCCCCCCCCCCCAAAAAAAATGAAGTATTTCACGACAAGAAAAGTTGGCTTAAATGGTAATAGGGCTCCTCCTGGGGAAAAGGATCTATTGATTGTCAAACATAATAATAATAGGGGAAATATATATATAATCATATATTGAACAACATATAGAAATAATAATCAGTCTATATCTTCCTGACAACCTTTTGTTATCGTTTTATGTCTTATCTAATCTCCTTAAAACTCTTTTGATAGCCATTGAACTTTAACCTTTCTAAGAGAATCCGCAACGACACACTGTAGTGGCTCATGAGGACTAGCATTTTTCATAAGCAGTTCTCTTGCATCTTCCCAACGCCCATTTCCCTCATCGCTTTCCTTGAGCCTTCCTCTTCAATTAAGACCCGTCTAAGCCTTTCGTTTCACACTGACTCAATTTTAAATGCAAATTCTGAATGAAGGTGCATTTTGAGCTTTCAGAAATGGAGAATAAGATGGAACGATAGGTGTCTTTTAAGAAGCAGAGGAAAAAGGTCAGTTTTAATAGTAGTCCCGTCAACAGTAATCTTTTCATTTTTTTTTGAGGAAAAGGAATCAAAAGATGCTACGATGAAAGAGATGGTATTTTTTTTTAAATACGAATAGCGGGGTATGGAATGTACACATGTAGTTCTCCAAGGTACAAAGAGGAAAGATTTAGTTCATCATTCGAAACTGGATAGAAACCCTAGTGCTACGCCATAAATGCAAGGCGATGATCTCTCTCTCTCTCTCTCTCTCTCTCTCTCTCTCTCTCTATATATATATATATATATATATATGTATATATATATACACACAGTATACACACACAAACACACACACATATATATATGTGTATGTATATATATATATATATATATATGAGAGAGAGAGAGAGAGGAGAGAGAGAGAGAGAGAGAGAGAAAATGTTACAATTGATACTTCATTGAAAACAATAACATTTGTACAACAAAACCAAGACCTTAAAGAAAATTAGCTTGTTTTTCATAAAAGTCTCTCTCTCTCTCTCTCTCTCTCTCTCCTCTCTCTCTCTCTCTCTCTCTATATATATATATATATATATGTATATGTGTATATATATATATATATATATATGTATGTATGTATATATATAATTGCAATGCAATTAAAGTTAGTTCCTCTTATACGCAAAGCCAGTCACTCTACCGTCGTTCGTATTATACACAATTCGATTTATCATAAAAGCTGTACTGAACTTTTTATGTTATACTGCCATGCATCTCTTCTATTCAACAGTTAAGATATATTCAAAAGATGCCAGCAGTCCAGACTGCACTGATTTCAAACGGCATCTCCCTATATGTCTATTTTATTTTGAGATTTTTTTTATGATTATTCTTTCTGCACTTACTACCTGCAAATATGCACACAAACATACATGCATACATACATACATATATATATATATATATATATATATACACACACTTGATCCAAGATAACTTATAAAACAGTAGCTCCCGATATTGAAATTCAAGGCTTTTTAAAAGTGTCATTACTAGTAGGGCTCAAAATGACTTTTGGTATTTTTGAGTTAAGCAAACGTAGTTTATTAGCCCAGTCAAATTTGTTTAATACTTTGCACAATGAAATGTAAACACGAGTAAAATCAAGGAGAGAGAGAGAGAGAGAGAGAGAGAGAGAGAGAGAGATCCACGATTTTATTCGATGTAGATTGATAATTCTTCATGAATTACGTGCACTACGCGGCAATTATTGACATCATTTGTTTATTGACGTGCCCTTTCGCATTTATACGATTGTTAAGCAATGATTTAACTGCATATTTTAAAGGAAATTTAGATTTTATTATGCATGTCATTGTCATTAATTTTAATTGGCGAAGTGTGTAGCGACAATGGATTTGTGACTCCGTTAAATGAATATGTCCAGAATATTATTCTCCCAAGTTTCCCTAGTTCGAAATTTCTCTATCTCTCCATCCCTTGGGGTTCTAAAGTTCCAGAAATGTGGTAGACAACAACCGCCAGTCCTTTTCTTAGAAGAGAAATGCATATTAGCCAGAGTTGCTTATCGAAGCGCTTGTTTCTCATTCAGACAACCACCATTACTCCCTTCATGTATTTGTTTTGTTTTTTTATAGCAAATATATTTGACAGAAGGGCTGCAAAATCTGTAGGTAAAAGTTTCTGTACATCTGTTTTTGTTGTTTTCATATTTTTTCATGATTTTGAATGGTACATTTGTAATCAAAACGTTACAGCTAGAGCACTGAGTCTTTCTTCGGCTTGTTTCAAAGAGGAAAATGAAAATAGGAAAAGATAATAGAGAAGCCTCTTCATTCTGCGTCCTAAAATCTGAAATGGGAGGCAATGTCTTTCATCTGATTCCTTATAGGTCAATAGGTATGTCTTTTGTCAGGCATTTCTTCTTTTTCTCCTTTATCTCCTTAAACATTTTCATTACACGATGTAGGTGCCATTATTATTATTATTATTATTATTATTATTATTATTATTATTATTATTATTATTATATTATTGCTGTTGTTGTTGTTGTTGTTGTTATGAAATACATTCACTTTCACACGGATGCAGATATCTTTAGTGAATATTACAAGGCCAGCTTACTTCAGCACATACAGTAGAATCACTGGATAAAATATATTTAAGAAAGCTGTAAGTATTGACGAAAACGAAGCATAGAACAGAAAACGGTGGATACAAACTCATTCATAACGGGAACTCATAAAAATGGGTCAAAGTTGGGTCAAAGAAAAAGAGAAAAGAAGAGTGCTGTATGTATTAAGTTTTGTATCCTTGTCGTAGTCTTTATGGAATTTAGACAGGTTTCAGGTTTTCATCCATCCATAACTCTATAGTCAATTGTTTTTAGCGAGGCAGATTTGCGTCGACTCGCAGAGGTGCCCTTTTAGCTATGAGAAGTTTCCTGATCGCTGATTGGTTGTAGAAGATAATTCTAACCAATTAGCGATTAGGGAACTTTTCCGAGCTAAAAGGGCACCCCTACAAGTCAGTGCAAATGCGCCTCATTAAAAGAAATTGACTATAGTAAGTTGACTTGATTTTCCAGCTATTGGATTTCGAGGTGTAGTCTTTCTTTAGCATACAGTGCATACAGTAATTAGTAAATTGAGATATGTATATACATAAAGAATTAAGAAACCTACTCTGAAATAATTTTCCCATTACCTGGTTACTGGTACTTTGATTTATTCATATGCTATTTTATCGCATATGAATGCAATATATTCAAGATTGTATTGTAGCTTATGAATTATATATAGAATTTGTAATATTGATTAAAGGTTGGGTTTTCTAATAAGCATTGGCGTATATATGCTCATTTATTTTAAGGAGGCGCATTTGCACCGACTCGCAGCGGTGCCCTTTTAGCTCGGAAAAGTTTCCGGATCGCTGATTGGTTAGAATTATCTTGTCCAACCAATCATCGATCAGGAAACTTTTCCAAGCTAAAAGGGCACCCCTGCGAGTCGGTGTAAAATATGCCTCACTAAAAAAATTGACTATAGTTATCCTGCTAGACATAATTTTAAATGGCTTGTAGTATTGTAATGGATTAGTATAAGTTTTGGAACTACTCAAATATCTATCTCTTCATTTGCACAATTTGAACGTAGGTTCATTGTCCTTTGTAATTCTTCACGGTATTTGGTGAGCTTGAGAGTTTAAAACTGCTTAAGAGCGTATAGTACAAGAATGTAGAAAATAGTGTTCTCGATTGCTCTTCTTGGAAACCAAAACATCTGCTTTATCAATGTAATGTGAAGCTATTCGTAAATGCAATCGTGACATTGCTTGAATCCTAAATGAGATTCATCTGAGTAAGGAGAATAATTATACTATACTTTGACGAGGAAGTAAAAAATTTACACAAGAAATGAACAAGCAGCAATCAATATTGTAAGTTTTTTTGATTGGTATACAACTCTCACGAATGAAAATAGGAAACGGCCTTGTGTTTGGCCTCTCACCCTTGGTTAAGATTTCATAACTAGTATTTGTAAAGAAATTACGATTCATGAACTTTTATTATTGTTTCCGAAAATTTAAATCCAGAGTGCAATGCATGATTTGATGGTAATGGGGGAGTTTCCAGCCTGATAGTATAAAGTGAAACGTAAAGATTTCATGATTTATATCCAAATTAAATAGTCAGATCGCCGACCACTATTCGTTTTGAACCGTGAGCATGTGAGCATAGTTTATGATCTTTGAAACTGAAGATTCATCGTCATACAAATATTTCAGAATGATTACCCTACACGACCAAATAGACTTTAAATACGGCTCAAACATATTTCACGAATGCTACATGGATTTTTAATCAAGTTAAAAGGTACGTTAAACGTAGTATGCATAACTGAGTTTAAAAATAGATCGTATTTAATATTAGTTGATAATGTCACTCCAGTTCTTTGTAAATTTGATCTTGCTTTATTTTAAGGGATTACGTTCAGAATATGAGGGAGCGTGAGAGATGCGGGCGATCCGATAGAAGTCATTATATTTAAAATACTATAGTCAATTTTTTTAGTGAGGCATATTTACACCGACTCGCAAGGGCGCCCTTTTAGCTCGGAAAAGTTTCTTGATCGCTGATTGGTTGGCCAAGATTATTCTAACCTATCAGCGATCAGGAAACTTTTCCGAGCTAAAATGGCACTGCTGCCAGTCGGTGCAAATGCGCCTCATTAAAATAAATTGAGTATAGTATTCTAATTTCATGTTGATTAGAATTCTTTAACGAACAGACATTAATATGACTTGTGCTGGTTACTGTTGCTTTTATTTTCCGGGTTATAATATGATGTTTTATAAAGATTTTGTGTGTTAATGATTGTCGTAGTTTAGTTTATCTGATATGAGATACGGTTGTCTTTCACGTCAGATATTGCAGGACGGAAACTGCTGTTAACTGCCGTCATAGTTCACGGGAACATTTGAATATTCATGCCATGGTAACCAGAGCATTAATATGTAAATACTGCTTTCAGTCTGTATATATCTGGGAACATGGACAATACATTTTTGTTATAATTTCGCGGCTGTTTCAGAAATTTTCTCTGTTTCTCTACCCAAGACATTTTCTATCAGATTGCTTGAGATCTATAGACGAATATAAAGTAAGGTCTTTGAAATCTTTAATCTAAATAAAAAATTAATTTTCTTTAATCGTTTAAAGATTGGTTCATATTAAATGTCTGACCATGTATTACGTTAAAGGATTACGTTGGTAGAACTCAAAGGCCTTTCGATTAGGAATCTTCACTCTTAATATGAAGTTTGTACCTTTGGATGCCAGAAATATATGCAGTATTACACATTGCCTAGGAGATTTGCAGACTACGTTTATTAATATAGAAGGCAGCATTCAGTTTGTAAATTAATTTCTTACATTTTATATCAATATTTTACTAATATTTTGGATAGGAACTCACGTTCTGTAGATGTCTTATTCCTGTTTTAGATATTAATCTCTGACATCGTCATGAATCAATTAATCTCGTTATGTAAGTTTGCATAAGATTTTTCATAATTCTGACCATCCTTTACATTGAGATCTTCCCGGACAGTTGCATCCTGATCGTAATAGTAAGCATACAGTTAATTCTAATAATCAGGGCCTCTCCATCAGGAGGCTTAATACTGTACAGTATTCTAGAATTTTTATTCCAGCTGTGACCAAGTTGTGGAATGATCTTCCTAATCGGGTAGTTAAAATCGGTAGAACTTCAAAAGTTCAGACTTGCAGCAAATGTTTTATGTTGAAAAGGCGGACATAAGTCTTTTATAGTTAATATACATGAAATATCATTTTTGACGTTGTTACTGTTTTTAAAATATTTTATTTTAATTGTTCATTATATCTTATATACCGTTTCTTTATTTCTTTTCGTCACTGGCAATTTTTCCCTCTTGGAGTCCGAGAGCCTATAGCATCTTGCTTTTCTAACCAGGGTTGTAGCGTAGCTAGTAATAATTATATATATATATATATATATATATAATGTGTGTATATATATACACACGTATATCTCCCCCCTCCCGCCTATCCTATTCCCATATACTGTAGTTGTGATATATATATATATATATATATGTATGTATATATATAGTATATATATATAATATATATATACTGTATATATATATGTATGTATATATATATATGTATGTATATATATATATATATGTATGTATAATATATATATATATATATATAGTATATATAATCTAACACCTGATAGCGAGTTAAAACTAATTTCTTTTGTCGTCATATCGTTAAAGTAAAAACAATATAGGAGAAAAAAAATAGCAAAAACTCGTTTGCCTTTGTCAG